>NC_056709.1:17596942-17681813 GCF_018831695.1 Puntigrus tetrazona | reverse complement strand
CTCCCAATTCCACTTGAGGTTTCTGTTACTATATATATTTCAGCATGTTCGTTAGGCACGTGCTTTTCTTAATTTGACATCTGAGCATTCTTTAAAATTACCCGTCAAAACAAGACGACTGATCAAATGTCTGTTCGTAATCTTCTTCCTCTATCTACAAAATGATCGAATTTATAAAAAACAATAGTTTTACAAAGAAATTACTATTTTAGTATTTCTCCTTAAACAAAGAAACCTTAAACAGTTTTCATTAAATATGTTACTTGCCATTCCTTCCATTATTTATCAAAATCACAAGCAATTTCTGAGCAAAACATTTTGTACACCATTTAAGTGTATCTGAGTAACCAAGGTATATAGCGTCTTTGTACTAAAGCGTAGGCATGGCTCTCAGAAATAGTGAACAAGTTAATAATTTAATTTAAGTTATTTAAAACTTGCATTAATAAACATACATTTCAGGTTAATCTGTCAAAAAAAAACCAACAACCATAAAGCGTGATTTAGTGTTTGCCTGCAGTTGTTAGCGGTATTTCAGGAGGTGTGACTGCAGATAAAGAAATAATTAATGCGGGTCCCACAGCAATTAGGATCACTCCAAGCATGCAGCTAGAAACTCAATCACCAAATTGGGTAGTTCTGCTGCAATTGCACTTCCTAGAGCAATTATCGCAGGCACTTGCAGAAAAGGACAGACTATTTACAAACAGTCAAGGCTTAGTTGTAGGGTACATCAGCATTCATATACACACACACACACACACACACCTCAATGCTACCAGAGGATGTCAGATTGTTTGGCTTTGCAATTTCAACTAAATGACATGTTAGAAGCCAGTAGCCTGACTCTTTTTCTCTTTATATGCGTGTTTCCAGTATAAAAATGGACATTTCGTGTTATTATTAAATACAACTGTCCTCTGTAAAGTGAGATTTGACTGCAGTGCGTCCAGACATCAATTAACAAAAGAAACCTGTAAACACAAATGTGTACTGCCGCTCATTGCTCCTTGTGTCTCGCACGGTGGAATTAGAGCGAATATTTAGGTTGATGATACTGCTGCAGTGTGTTCTCCGGCGGCTGCGTTTCCCCAGGCTGCTCTCAGGTCAGTCCCTAATGCGCTCTGATAGTCCCACCAGAGTATTTCCTTACACTCGCCCGGCCGGCCAGCTCGCGATCAGAAGCAGAAGCTCGGTGCGGCGATCATCCACCCAGCCCGGAGCGTGCGCCAGTGTGCCAGGACTCGTGTGAACTAGCGTAATGACATCCGCTGAGGAGAAGCCCGCGGCTGAAGCGGATCACCGCGTGCAATCTAGCGCTCGAGACGTGTCATTGCTCTGCTCCAGACTGTTTGGAAACAACATTTTTGATTCTTCCAGCACACTAAGACTGTTGTTGCTCGCTCCAGCAGGCGAGGTTTGTTTGGTGCCACTAGTGGCACTGTAATTATACACTACGTTACACTAGTCTAATTGTTGGTAGAGGAGCTTCTTTACTGTAAATTGCTTCATGCTGCTTTGGCCTTTTTGTGCCTATATGTTGAAACACGGCAACACAGAAATTTTATTTTTTTTTCTGGGCGGTCGGCGTGAGTGGAAAAATATGGTGGATGCAATGGATCATAACATTTATCACTAAACTAATAACTGGATTGTAGAAAATACACTACAATTAGACTGACTAGTAAAGAAACTGCCTTTTTACCCTTTTATTGCAATGCATATAATTTGCTTTAATGTATTATCTTAAAGAACATGCAAAGAAATTTTGCAGTTTAATTAGTTTAAAATGTTTTGTTGATTCATATTAGGTGTTGAATTCACCCAACAAAGCATCCTGTTATACGCAAAATCTGATTATAAAAATAATCCTGTTATTATCACTTTGTATCACTGCAGTGTGACGCTATGGTTTCAACAGTGTAAACATGTCAAATAAAAATAAAATTAATCGTAGAACTTGCTCTAAAAACATCCTTCATATAGCTCAGAGTGAATTAAAGCCTCCTGTAGTGAAAGCGTTTTTAAATGTAATAAATATTTTTCTCAAATTTTCAAATAACCAGACATTCAGATGATTGGCGTGAGCATAATCATTGCGTGTGTATCTCTGGAAAAATGTAGGAGCAAAGACACTGTTTATTACTTTATGAAAACCAGCACTGAAAAAACTGCACATTTTTAGCCCGAACAGAAAACTATTTCATATTTATTTAAAATGTTAAGGCTTTGAGTTCCCAGCATGCATTGCAGCATAAATACATTATGCGTTACTGTTATTAAGTTATTGTTTGCTGTTTGCTAATTTCATGTACATTTTCATTTGTTGTTTCATCATATGTTGTCAGTTATTTGTTTGTACTGTGATGTAAGGCTGTTTAACGATGCGATTGCAACCTTTCTCGAGGTTAGTGTGTCCTATGTTCAGCCATATGTTCTTTTTTTAGATCTCGCAGAAAAACAAGAACAATGTTGTCTGTGATGAGCTAACACTTAACAATTAATGTTTGTGTTGAAAAGTAATCTCAGAAACAAAAAATTCAAGATAATAAAGAGTGTTGAAAGCTAAACAAAAAGCGTGACTTTACTCAGTGACTTGGAATTAGGAGTGAACAACTTGGTGCAAACTAAACTCAAAAGCTGTGCAGCTGTTGCCCTTGAAAATTTAAGTTAAGTCATTTTTTAGTGAGTCTCCTCTTAGCTTATTTAAATCCTCCGCGTTTTTCTTTCTGAATCCTCCCAGTTTGTGCTTCTAGTGTCGTGACTGGCGTGTTGTTTGTTCTCTCTCCGCCTCCTCACTATTCACTAGCGCCAGAATCTTTCCTCATGTGCCGGGATGCATCCAGTTACCACGATCGGCAGAGGTGAGAAAAAGTGTTTGTTACAATTGAAATATGAATATTTATTTTACAAAATGCATTTGATTTGCTACAGTGTTTTTAACCCCAGAGCTGTGTGAGGACATTTTGTTACATTTACTTTAAGCTGTTTTACACAGTTAAAGAAACACGCACCTGCCTACTGAGCTTAGAAGTGCCAGGACATTCTCAGGTGATGAAAGACAGTCATTTTGGTGAATTAACCCTTTAACAGCTTGTATAAGTTGAGTTAAACACTTACTTACGCTTAGCATGTATACTGAAACAATGAGTTATTCCCTGTTTATAAACCGGTGTATTTTCAGCCTTGCATTGAATGTATTCCTAACTTTCCCAGTCACTCATTTTTATTGCACTGATATGTTAATTTAATTTAATAATAATAATAAAATCTATCTGTATCATTCTATAACCATAAATTGATAAAAGATTTAAAAAAGCAGTAGGTGAAAAGTACTGCTTTACGGCAATCCTAAAAGGTGTTTCATAACGGACATCAATTAATATGGTTAAACTACAGGTCACTTGTAGTATGATTTCATGAATCATGCCATATGCAATATACCTGCATATTTGAAAACACAGCTACTTTTGTTTAACAAGACATGATCTAAAGCCACAAAAAGAAAAATTTGCGAACATAGGCCATTCTGATGATTTTTCATCTGAGCAGTGGAAACATAGACAGAAAGCTAGATGTATCGGAGATATCTACCGTGTTTTGTCATAAATCACCAGCAAACTCAAATGGTTTGACGACATCTATTGGATTTCAAAAGGCCAGCTGGCCTACTGTCACGGCAAAGCTAGGCACTTAAATGGTTTGTGCCAGATGCAGGAAAAACACTGTTCATCAAAGCACTTTAATTTGAATGATTCTGGATTTTATCTACAGTCTGGAACACTTTGAAACCAAAGAAACAGAACATAAACATACACTTTCAGGTAGAAAAACATGGCACTAAGCTTTTCCTCTTTGTCTTCCTGACACCCCACCCACTTTCGCACACGCAAACGTACACACACACACTAAAGCTTGTGTGCTCTGAGTGTTGTGTTATGAGGCCAGAACACTGGGCTGTATGTGAGGTCTACCGTGGTTCTGGGTACTAGTCTGGACACTGTGCAGGCTCTGGGACTGGCAGCTATTATCACAGCGCTGAGTTGCCAGGAAATTTGTCTGTAATTCACCTGAATTAGAATCCTTTCAGGCGACTTGCAGCGCTAGTTCCCCTCAGAACACAGCCCTAATGGTTTGTTTATTTTAAAGGATTTTGCTTCTAGCAAATCTCATTTCCTTATCTGTCATTGCCTTATTGCTGTCCCACTGCAGGTCACCCAAAGGAAGAGAGCAAAAGAAAGTGGTGTGAGACGGAGAAAGAATGATACCTGTTACTTCATTTTAAAGAAGTTTCATTGATGACTACTATATTTGGTTTCCAAATTTATATACGATAAAGCGATAATACAGTTTTCCATATCAAAAATGTTTGAAATAATTTTGATACATTTTTTAGAAAACGACTTCATGTCATACATTATTTTGATTCTCTAGCAAATTAAGAAATAATTCAGAAATAAACAATATAAAAATGCTAATGTTTTTTTTTTTTTTTTTTTAGTGAAGTGAACTCAAAGCCGTGGCCTATGGCAAATTGAACGAGATAGTTAAATAACTGACCATTAACAAAATACTATCTCTAGCCTATTTACGCTTGAAAACAATTCATCGCTTCCCTCCTAACCTTTGTTCCAACACATTCGACATTTGTCGTAGCATTTCCATAAACAATGCAATGCAGTTAAACAATGTAGGTATTTACATGAGCCAACGATGATTTAGTGATTACAGTGGGCTAACAAAATAGTATATTTTGAAAGTGACTAAATCTATATAACAGCATAGCAAATGGTCTCTCGACATCATAATTGTCGGCCGTAATGGCCTCAGTCAGACATCTGTCAACTCACTCTCTGAGTGTAAAACAGTAGGAATTCGAGCCGAGGCTGTTTTGTTCTCTGCCGATGTTCCTAAAGCCATGACCACCGAAAAAGAGCTGAAAGTCCACTCCGAACCTGCCTGTCACGGCCGACTGCTTCTGTGTCCTATCTGCTACCACTTACTCAAACATGCAACAAATTTGCTTTTTAATTGCAGGGATTCTGCTCTGCTTGTAAATAGTTTGCTTTGACAGTTCATTTATTTTAACGTGATTGCACGCCATCCATTTATAGTTTTATTTCAGGGGAATGCACTGCATATGAATTCTTGTGTCATCTACATACTTACCAAAGACAAAAGCGCATGACTTATTATTGCCTGGTGGGGAAGTGTTTATTTATTCATAGACCCCAAAATTGTGCTTCATCCACGCTTGGCAAAACAGATGGCATTTCCTAAGGACTCCATGGATTTAACAAATGAAATGGTGGAGTGTAATTACTTTATGAATTACTGCATACCCAGACTCTCCTTCAGAACTCAATTCTGCATTCTGTTTGAGTTTTCTTAAATATAGCATTTTTCCCAGAAATATGTATTTTTTTTTCTTTTTGAGTATTTGTGAATTACACAGTAAAGTATAATCCCAGCAACACATTAGTAAAAAAAAATCCACACACCACACACATTCAGGATATATAGCTGATTAAATACTGTATGTATCTATTTATTGCTTTTAAGTTTTTTTTTTTTTATAATTTCATAAATGTAAAGTTATGAAACTTGTAGTTAGTTAACTTTATAAGGTATGATTTTTATAGGCTACAAGGCAGGATGCTACTTTTTCTAAAGTTGCCTTGCCTTTTTGTAAATTGTTTCGCAAGTTTTGCTGAAATGAACGTTTTACTGTAACATCTTCCCAAATACAGGCGTCCACGGAAATATATTTTTTTAAATGGTGGAAAAGTTAAATATCTTTTGCAGTCGAGGCTCTAAAGAATGTATGTACATAAACTATAAAAAAATAAAATAAAAACCTACCTTGGGAAATATCTACCGGAGTGCAAAAGTGACAACTAGCCCCCGTGCTTTTGAGAGCGCGTTGCCGTTAAAGCAGCTTATTTTAGCGGGCACTGGGGGCAGGTGTCTGGGGCGGTGCTCCTACAGGTGTTGTTGTCTTCCAGTGTTTGACCGCCGCAGACGGTAATGGCGCTGCTCGGTCCTTCACTCTGAGCTCGATAGCATCAATTGGTGACGATGCGCCCTTATCCATCTTCCCGCCATCAGCAGTCACGGTCCATTTCCGCTGCACAAACGCTTTCGCGGATGTTTTCCTGATTAAAGCGGCAGATAGAGCACGTGTGGGCAGGATGAGCTGAGTCAAGTGCAGCCTGTCACAGAGGATGCGGGGTAAGCGTTGAAATTATATTCACACTAAAAAAAGAATGGGTTTGTTTCCAGTTTACCAGAGCCGAATGCTTTGCACTGAAATAAACAGGCTGCGTGAATAATGCTGACGGCATCATATTTAAGCATTAGCACAGAAAGGATATCCTCTCAAGGTGATGTATTCAATTAATTTTTACATTTCAGATTTTTCAAAACTTTTAACAATTCTTTTTATTATTGTTTCAAAATCGTCGTTTTTAAAGAAAATATGTTTAGCTACTTATAGGCCTACCTAAAGTATGCACAAGATTCAGCTGTAACGAACAGAAACAGTTGTGCATCTGATTTCTTTTATTCAAAGTATTTATTCTATCCTCATCACCTCAATCACCTGTTTTATTGATTTTTTCATTTTAATTCCGGAATAGTATATAGGGTACACATTATTTTAAAAAAATCAAATGTGAACTAGAATAAAATATATAAAGAAATATAGCTACTTAGAGGTGTTGGCACAACATTAGATATATCATTTTATACGAGATATTGTTATTTAGCCATTTAACATCCCATATGCATGATCACCAACAAAATTATAATTCATATACAATTTCCATTTTCATTTTATTCAAATTTATAGTCATATCCACAATATCAGATTAATTTTCCAAGTGTTTATTTAAACATATAATTATGGCTGAATCACCAGGGTGGTGAATCCATGTTATTCTCTAAACACAGAATAATCTCTTTAAAAAGCACCTTCAGTGTCTGTGTTCATTTTTTTATTAATTTATTTTGCACAAACCTATTTGAGTAAAAAGTAAAATGTCTAATCAAGCAGAACAAATACATTTTAAGTCTCTCTGGAGAATATTATTGGCTTTATTGAATATTAGCGTGTAATGTTGGTTCTGTGTGACGACGTGAAAGCACGGCAGAAGCTGAACTAGCTGCTATTTCCATTGACTCGCCGATTTTGTTTAAAAGAAAAACTCAACAATTATTTATACTTCAGAAGAGAAGCCAAAGGTCAGGCAAGAGGAGTTTGGAGAATGAGCACATGCATGTGCTGTATGCTCAAAGGTGGAGAATGTGACACGATTGATTTTTTGCCACGCCACTCCTTTGGGTGTTAAGTGAGATCTGACCTGGAGCAGAGTTCACTATTAGCTGCAAAAATCAGATATGTAACACACACACACACACACACACACACACGCAAACCTTGGTGGTACTGATGGACAACATTTCTGTTTTATACTAATATCTTTTGAGCCTTTTTTGCTAGGGTTGGGGTTAGCTGATGTTGCCATCCAGCGTCAGTGTAACACTGCAATAAAATACCATGGATAAATAAAAATCAGATCTCCTTGACAGAATCAAACTCTCTAAAAACAGATGCCTGTCTTCTTGTAAGAACTTCAAGCCCAGTCTGGAAAGAGAACGCCTGTCAGAAGCTCTGATAATTATTTGAATATGCTGCATACTTCTGTAAAAGCAGGCTGGAATGCTCCCCTTTAAACACTCCACTTCAAACTGACCAAAATTGAGCAAAAGAATAACTCTGTCAGCTGTAGTGGTTCACCTCACAACAGCTCGGAAAAGCTTTGGCTGACGCCGTGCCACATTCATTTCTGCAACGTGCGCTAACCTCGATTCGTTTCTCCCGCTAACCTCCGAAAGAAGCAGCCGCTGAACTTCCAACTGATGCAAATAGCAGCCGTGGCGGCATGTGACCACATAATTTCTCCCTAAAATGCCCTCCCGCGACTTCCTCCACGTGTTATCATTTTATGCCTCTCAATGAGACACGCGAAAGCCCAGGCTTGCGTTCTGAGGCCAGAGCCGCTTGAACTCTGGTGCTGGTTTTGCACTGATTGGGCTTTTTCAAATGAGGCCATGCGTATTCATCAGGCCTCGCTTTGACTCCACATAACAAGCCTGTTAATATTCAGAAGGAAATGCTGGGGTCGCAGAGCTCGCAGCCGTTTGACTTTCAGGAGTCTAGGAGGGCAGAGAACCAAGGGGGTGGCATACTGGCAGAAAGAGGCGCCTCTATTGATTTAGATATCTGTTACACACTCAGCAGAAAGCCAATCTCCTCTTATTAACCGCCTGGCCACAGAGAGTCTGCAGCGTCTGTCAGCTAAATAATAAACCAACTTTGTGGAGAGCGGGGCCAATTTAAAAAAGCGCACTACCAAAATGACGGATAATTAAAGACAGCTGACTGCCGCCGATTGTGTGGTACTGCGGCCATTCACATTCGTTCTCTTTTAAGGTCTACAGTTGGTATACAGTAGGTGGTGGAGGGAACACAAACATTATGGAAGATTATAGGACACGTTTGTTTATTTGCCCTTACGCTCAAGCACTCTTGCACTTCAGAGTTAATGAGGGTGCTCAGCCTTTGTGGTTTCTGACAATGAGGGCTACCATGAAGCTCTCTCAGTTCAGCTGGATTGAGTGAGCGTTTGCTAAAGATTCAGCCCATCTTACTTGGCGATGCGCGGAGTGGCCTCCAGTTTTCATCTTAAATAATTTTTGTGCACATGAGTACAAAACCTTGTCATGGAAAACACTCTCTAAAAGCAACTTCCGTCTTTGCCATACTGCATGTAAACAGAGGTAATTGTATTTTGGGAAACTTCCAGCGCCAGCTGAACGCAGTGATCCAGCGCGCCACGCTTTTTTTTTTTTTTTTCTCTCCAATTTTTGCAGGGGCAGAATGGGATTACAGTTTTAATTTCCATGTTCGATTATGAAGTATTGAAAAAATGATAAGTATAATATGTGTATGGGGATTTTGATCTCGGGACAGGTGATTGAAGTACAATCATCAGAAATATAAATATGATGCTATGAGCTTTTTGATAGAAAGTGGAAATGTACGATCAAGCTAAATGCTGGGCTTTAAATTAACTAGAGTAGGTCAAGCTGTTGTTATTTGAGGACACCTGACTCTAATTGAGATTGCAGCCTAAGTGTTTCCTTATGGTCATTGGGGTTGCCCATATAGAAAATGGCTGGTTTCATAGCGTATGGTAAAAGACTGTGATGTTTGCATTTGTGAGCCTCTAGCCCTAAATTTGTTGCATCTGGCGCTGTGCTTCTCTGTTTATGCCAGACTGAAGGATTGCGATTATAGATGCTTTCATTCACGCTACCAAGGATTTGATCACACTACAGTGTGGAAACACTTCACAAACCGCTCATGTGAATGGGGTCACAGAGAGAGCGAAGACCTGATGGGGAAAGCTTATTGGCTAATGGAGGCATAAATATGCCCATTCATAAAGTTCTGCACAAAGTCTGGAAGATTTTCAATAACTTTAGGAAGTATCTTTTGCAGGTGGGCTATTCTACCTCTGTGTGATCAATTTATTTAATCAGTTCTCTGTACCAATAATTTATGACCTCACAGCTAGTCCAACAGCTTTAAAACATCTCGGTATGTCAGCTCATTTATTTTTTGTGTCATCAGTGGTTGTTATTACACTCAAGAGGTCTTTTCAAGACAAAGTTATTTGGATACAGAGACAGAGGAGGAAAAATGTATTTCTTAAAGCAATGTGGTATTTAAGTAGTGCATATATATATATATATATATATATATATATATATATATATATATATATATATATATATATAATATTTTTAATGCTAACATTGCAATTTAAAATTATTATACTTAAAATGTAAACTATAAATTCACATTTTACATCTAAATTAAATCATTTTGAATTTTAAAGCAAAAACAGAGATGGAGTCATTTCTCCTCGTTTGTTTAACATCTCAACCAATTTAACATTTAAACTGATTTTACTGTCACATATTTGTGCTGATTTTTCATCCGGCTTATTTGCTAAGAAACATTCCTTAAAATTAACTATTCCTGAAAAACAGTTTTGGTATATTTTATTTTTTATTTTTTGTAGAAACTACAATAAAGGTTTGAGTGCATTGTTATATAAAAAGTAAAAAAAGATGATTTAAAAAAAAAAAATGTTAGCATTATAAAATGTCTTCTATCAGTAGATAAAATATTGTATCACTGTCATAGACGGGCCATCACATAGAACAGAAAGCCCTCAAAGGTTTTGATCAGAGGCATCACTGGGATCTACCCGCTCTTCAGTAAAATCTTCTTGAATCCACCAAGGAGTGTAACTAAGTCTGAAGACCACTCACAATCCACAGCAGTGCCTGCATCACTGTTAGGCCACACAAAGACATGAATTACTCAAACATTCCAATGCAATTAAAGCATCTTCTGCATGGCACGTTTCACTTAACCACTGGGGGCTTGTTAATAAGACTGCAGGGCTTTACTAAGGAAATCATAGTGAAAGGCGGGCGGCCGTTCACATCTGTGACCACTCGCTGCATATGATCACCCATGAGATAAGCTCAAATATGACCTCAGCAGATCCACCTGCGAGTCCCCTGACGCTGCAATTATGAAACCACTTGCCCTCCCTAAAGGCACACGATAATTAATTCCTAACAGACATGGGGAAATGATTTTAAGGCCAGTGACAGTGCTGCAAAACAGGTACAGAAATCTAGAAAATGTTACATTAAATAAAAGGACTAAAAAAAGAGCATAAATGTTTGTACCTAAAAGCACAAAAAAAACGAATAATAGATAAATAATATCAAATAATAATAATATATCAAATAATTAATTTGATTAGCTGTACAGTTTCGTCAGAATTATTCTAATATTAAACAGATATATCATCGTGATCCACTGCAAACTGACAAAACAACAAATTTAATTTAGTTTATTTTCTCAGAGCAGCCTCCATTGCCCTGTTTGAGCATTCCTTTCTCTGGCATTTTGTCCTAAATCCTGCATTGCTTTAGCCATCTGCTGTCCACCAAGCTGAACACTAACACACACTCTGAGGACATCGGACAGATGTCTCTGTGGATAATGAATACATTTTAAAATGCAAGCGTTGCCATTTTCAGATTTGCAAACCTAGCGTAACATTTGGAAATACCATCAGGCAAGAGTTTAACACATTTAAGTCATAAAGGGTTTTCTATGATTACAGGTCAGTTCAATAATAACAGCAATTTCATTTAATGTGAAATTTAAAGTAATATTTTATTCAATTTTTTGTAATGTTTTATTGTAAAGGTGTGGTAATGCAGAGTAATTACTTAATTAGGTCATTATTAGTAGCCATTGTACTTAATCAAATAAAATGAACTTATCATGTAACTGTTATAAGTTACATAACTGTTAAGTTAAGTTCTGTAATTGCAGTTTGTGATTATGTAGATGTAACAAGCAGCTACTGTTAGACATATATGCAAAAAAGCGATTTTAGCGCACTTTATTTTAAGTAGCTTATGCCCGTGTAATATTCTGTCATTTGAATGCAATTAGAAGTTATTATATGTATTTAAGCTGCGTACTAATGTGGGTTAAATCAAACTAAGATTACAGCTTAGATACAGTATAGATACACATTAAGTACATTCTTTATACACATATTATGCTTGTGTACTTGAATTTATATTTATGTTGTAAGTTTGTAAAACACGTGAGACAATCTTTCAGGTTGCATAAGTAGCTGCGTTCCATAACTTAGTTACATGGTAAGTATAAAGCTGGACCAGATGCTGAAGAAAAAAAATGTCATGAATTTACTACTTTTCTAAACGTGTGAATAGAAGTAGTCATAGAAATATAACATACTAAACTAATGACATGCGTGTCCAAACTTTTGACTGCTTTCAATTTAAGATTTATTGAAATACATGCTCAATAAATCTCTTTATTTATTAAGCCGTTTAATTGTATTTATTGATTTAAACATTTTCATTGCTTCAAGTATATATTTGGCTACAGAATCCATAAATTAAGAGGTAAGGATTCTCTGTTAACGATTCTTTATCGCGATAATTTATTCAGTTATTTTTGAAATATTATATTAAATGAAAGCACTTAACCTCCGTCTTTTTCTAAATCGCTCATACTAAATCTTTCTGAAATGGCACTACTTTTTCTGATGTTAACTAACTGCTAAAACAATGTTTGCCTAAACACTGCTGCACACAGACAAACAAACTGGTGGCAGGAACAAGTTAGGCCTGATATACGGGCCTCTTCTGCAGTTCCTCTCAAGAGATAAACATCATTAACACGCTACAAAGTGCTTAGGGGGACATGGGTGCTACTTTTGCTGGGAGGTTTACCGTGGAAGCAATGAGCTGTGGCGTTTTCTGCGCTGGTGTGATACGTGGCAGATGTCGATGACAAAATCGGCATTTTCATGTTGGAGAGTAGAATTCCCCTGCCACGTGCTCCAACAATAACAAATACCTACTCAAATATGGTTTTATCCTAAATTATTTGAAATGTATGTCACTTGATGAGATTGATCACGGGAGAGTGTGTAGCGTCGAAGACTAAAGTAGAGAAATAAAGGAAAAGTAAACATCAAAATGCGAAATTGGATTTGAAGCCACATTTTTACAGTAATTGTTTGCTTATGGACAACTGTTTTTGAAGCAGGCTAACATTTTTTCTGCATTTCCTCTCCAATCGAGCTCAAAAAAAAAAAAGCCATCAGTGACAAACCTGTCTTTTGTTTATACAGCAAATTGCTCGTACTGCACATTAGACAGAAATTACATTTATTTTGGTCTGTAAAAATCCTAACCCGATGTCAGAAGTCCAGCAGATGTACCTGCCAACCCTTTCCACAACGAATGCATTTTCTGGGACGTCTATCTCCACTCTGGTCCACCTCTGCATGTTCAGCTCCGATCCTTGTAAGCACACGAGAGCTAAGATGCTGAAAACCAGAACAATCGGAAGCCACTAGGAAATAAATACAATAAAAAACACAAAGACAATTTACACGCAGAGCTAAAGACACGAAGGCAACGCTATTCTGCAAACATACACTGTTTTAAATAAATACATCAGAACGGCACAAGAGTCCAGCAACGCGAAGAGCGTTAACAGTGTTGACCTTGGCTTGGTTCGTGTTAATGATTTGGCCGGAGCCGCCGGCTGGACTCGCTGGTGTTTTGGCTTTAGGCAGTATTAATGAACAGGCGAAAGAAAAAAAAAAAGTGCAGCTTGGCTCTCGGTGGACAATGCGGTTCTAAATGGGGATTGTAAAGCGAAGTCGAAAGTTTCTCCAGGGCATCAGACCTGAATGGTACAGTAGCATGAGCCCATTTAAAGGTAATTACCACAGCATTCCAGAGAACGTGTGCAGCCCTGCCATTCCACATGAACGGCGGAAGAACATGTTCCCAAAACTGACTTTTGCGCGCCGTTATGGAACGGGAACAGGCCTACATGTATAACGCAGCGACTCGTCGCATTTAGAAAAACAAATTCATATAACGACGATTCATATAAAAGGGTAACAATAAAGAGCTAGAAAGAAAGACATTTGTGGAAACACGTGACATAAATAAAGCGATAATTAAGCACATCTTTTGCAGTCAGAAAAACAGAGCGCACTACTACAAAAAGTATCATTCACTGCCATGAAACAGTGGATGCATTTAAGTGTTTGAACATATAAAAATAAACCACAACAAAGCAACACACATTTTGTACAAATAAAAACCTGAAATAGTTCCATTGACAAAGATTCTGAGCGTTTGAATCGGAAAAGGTGGATACAAGATTTACATCAGTAACTAAAACACTGCAATTTATGAGCACAGTAAACCTGGTTAAGAATGTACATACTCTATTACCAAAATAAAACTCATGGCATGATGAAAATAGCTGCTTAATAATAATAATAACAATAGTAATGTAACATTTTGTATTGATGAGCAGTTGCACTTGATTTGATGAAAACAATAAAGACGTGGTTTTGCTAAGGCAGAAGAAAGAAAAAAGGAACTATTGCCCAATGTTAATGATAAAAAGTGTCCTAAGGCTCACAGACTGATAAAATATTTCAAACAAAACCTCTTAAGAAATTATACAAGTATAAAAGGCTACAAACATTAATAAATTACATCACTGACACAGAAAACACTCTTCACAAGGTGCTAGTAAAATAACTTTAAAATCCATCAGGGTATTTTAGCTCAAATGTCAGGCTGGTCAGAGAAACGCGTTGATTTTTTTTTTTTTTTTTTTCCTTCTCCCCCATAATAAATGAATCATAATACTCGTGGTTTTCTGCATGTAAGGCCATATGAGAATAAATGTTACACTGTTTATTTTGTTCTCCAGGCAACACCTTTTATCTAATGTAACAGAATGAAATGAAAACAAAACAATGGTTAAAAAAGTTCAGCTATGTGTGTATCTAATAAAACAATTTCAACGGTAATGACTATTTCTATATCTTTATATATATTTTTGTCTGTAATTAGCAAAAACTAGTAAAAATGTATAATGAAGTATTGAGGAAAAAAAGGATACAAAAAGTAGTCATTTAAAAAGCTATATACAGGCTACATTCTACATACTGTACTGTGAAGCAATATAAATGCATATTTCATTCTAGGGTAACTGGTGCTGCCTGTGAAACAAACAGAAGAGAGAAAGTATCCCCATGTAGTGAAATGTCATGGATGAGGCTTATCATCAGTGCTAGAGATCCCATTCATGTAGTGTTTCCTTGTTTTTGGCGAGTGTTTTGTAACCAAAATAAGAGCTACGTTGTCAAACAATTAAAAAAAAAAACAGTATGACATAAAACTGATTGTAGTATCAATGTCTAAAAACAAAAATATATAAATAACATTTAAAAAAAAACGTGCTAACTATTCATTTAATTTCATGTAATACAATGATTTGCTAAACCGACCAGGGAAAATAAGATATTTCAACCATGTAATTTAGAAAATATGGTTTGATATTGATATGTATGCATATTTTCTGATTTTAGTCAAAATATGCACCGACAGTTCCCCAACGAAAAAATTTCCTATATTTATAGGAAAGAACAGAAATAAAATGTATATCATTTTATAATAGCTGTGAAGATATACAATGTTACAAAAAAATATGAGTTCATATTTGTGCTTCACTGAAGTTTTGTAAGTGCCTTAGGGCTTGAACTACCTATGACATGTACAATTATATTAGGTTAATAAATATCATTTTGTGATAGTGCTTAGCAAACAGAAAAAGTACTTTTTTTTTCTCAGTTGTTCCGCGTAGGTAATCGCGTATAAAAATGCTTTTTGCTTAAGGATTAAGGGAGAGTAGATTCCAAATGGGAATATTAAAATAGTCCACCAGTTACTGTGAAAATCGTCATGTCTTCAGTAATACTTGTTGAAAAAAGAAAAAAAGACAATGATAAGCCACATCCAAAAAGCAAAATGAATTTCTTGTTTGCAACCTTCCACCAACCCTTTCCCCTCATCAAAATAAAAAAAATGCATGCAACTGGAATACATGCAAGGGATACTTTCTTTAACTTGGAATGACTGCTATGTACTGTATCTTATAATATATTAGCAACCCCTGATAAACTGATAGCCGTAGTAAAACAAGACAAATTCTTCTTACAAAATATTAATAGCAGGTATTCTGTACATTTTTAATATCTGAAAGTTATAAAGTAAAAGAAGAGGCAAAAACCTATCTGAGCTATGTTCTTCTTAGAAATTGAAAACTTTTGGGATCCTGTTCACGCGCCCCGTCCGTTTCAGTCCTAGCGCTCGTCCCGGCTCAAGTGGGGAGGGGAGGAGGGAGGAGGATCGGGTCCACGGGTCCATAAACATCAGGAGGAAGTCTGAGTCGCCCGGTTGTCCGTGTTACAGCAAAAGCTTGCCGTTGCGATGAATCTTTAAGATTTTTCCAAGTCTCTGTTTGGCTGTCGCCATTCCTTTCTTTAGCCGCTTGGCTGTGGGCGAAACAAATCAAAATGGTTAGCATATGCAACAACAACTTTGCAACTCTCTGATCACGCCGATACATTATTAAGTCGCAGCTGTGTCAATAGATTATTAAAGATCCCAAAATTGCAACTCTCATATCGGCCAGTGCAGCATAAACAAACCTTTAAGCATGAATCAATACTCATCACCTTTGGCGTCCGTCGAGAGTTCCCACGTTCGACTTTTGCTGGCGGGACAGATGAGGTGTTCTGAGATGGCGATGATGATGAAGGCCGTCTCTGGCTGAGGAAGACTCCGGGGGCCATGGGTTTGCGAGCTGCCGAGGGGGTCTTGCTCGTTCAGTGCTGTACTCATGGTCGCCAGGTTTGTCTCAGAGTCCGGGGTGGGTTCTGGAGAGCTGCTGTCCTGAGAGAGTTTGTGAGGCTCCTCTACAGCCACGGGCTTCTTTTTTGGTACTCTTTTTTCTTCTTCTTGATCTTCTGCTCCTCCTGTAGCAAGAACTAGTTAATAGGGTCTTCTAGCTAAATCAGTCTTACAGATGTTTCTGTTCAAATAAATGGAAGCTATTAGAAAGGATTCTGAAGTTCTTGGTATTAATCATGCTGCATGAACTCCACAAGTGTGTAAAACCTGAAAATCATGTTCTCCAGCATGATTTGAAAATGTGCCTAAATCTTGTGCTTTAAGACACAAAGGAGTTCACATGGTCAGTGCCACAAATTAGTGACCATAAACAATGCAAGGTGTTAAATATTTCTTATTTTCACATACATCATACATTTCATTATTAATTATACAAACTGTATATCCTGGATAAAAACGTTCATGTGGTCTCAGGCATCTGGACTATAAATTAAAGGCACGGTGCAATGCAATGATTTCAAATGCAACACTGTAATTAAATGAATTGTTTTACACAGTATTTACTATGGCTTTTGAGGGGAAGTGCGAAACAATTTCTCTGACAAAAGCGGGCGATTGCAGTTTTAACTGGATTAGGTTTGGCCAAAATGAATACTACTGTAATATTTCATTGTAATAAAGTATTTAATAAAATGTAATAATTTTATTTAAATCACACAACTGTAAAATTACAATACTAATACTATCGGTCATATTTGTCACTATCGCATTTTAATCCAATCCGCCTTTTATTTTGGCGGAACACCAAAGCTTCTCATTTGCTGATAACAGCAAGTGTATAAACACTTTTTATTACAACCTTGAGAAGATGGTTGACATATATCCCAAATACTTATAAGCGAGCCAAACTCAAAGCAGTCGTAGTGCAGTCTCAGAACTTAAACAGAGCTGCTTAAAGACACTGAAAACTGTGGATTATGAGCTACATGCATGAAATGAACACAGTGCAGCAGCCCTAGAATTGACTTCATTTAAAAAAACATAATAAAATGCTTAATGTAATAAAGTATTAACCTGATGAGACAGTTTAGCGGCCGCAGCTGCCAATCCTGTCTCTATGGACGCCACACGTGCCCCCTCCCGAGCTGGTCTCTCCTGTCGTGGTACAGTGGGCCCAACTCGTGCTGCGACAGTACGAATACAATCACATGTGTTTCAGTTTACATTACAGTCAGATTCCCAACTGAAACTGTAAACTTTGCACTACCTGTTGGACTATATGGAGTGTCGTCTGTATTTTTCCTTTTTTTCGATCTTGATTTGAAAATGGGACTGTCCTCCTCAGATTCCAGAGATGGATAAACTGGAAAAACAAACAAACAAACCAAAACATGTATTTTTCATTTAACGCCAGATCAGCATCCAAGGCTATACATAATTAACATTTGAAATAATCATAACAACAACAATACTTCAATAGTTTAACAGTATTATTTTTATAAGCAAACAAAACTGCAAGGTTACAAAAAGCAAAAGTTCCCTAATTCTACAGTTGCTACCATATTCATTCTTTTAAGAACATCTTCTCTTTTGAAGCATCGTATGTATGGTTTAGAGTTGCTAGGGAAAGCAATGTAAATGTTCACTGTCAAGCACGTTCGTTTCTTAACATATATCTTTACATTAGAAAGCAGTCTGTTTTTGCACTCCATAAACTACAGTGCTAAGTATTTTCTCATTGGACAGGATGTTAGCGTGACACAGATGCACGGCAGCTGTTCCTTGCCCTGCCTTGGCCTGCATGCACCTAGCTTCTTTGAACTCAACTACTCAGGAACACGCAATTTCCAACAATTAAATTATCAAGACAAAAAAATGTTTACAGAAAGGAGGAATGCCTGTGTGTTTGATAAAACTCTCTCTCTTAGTGTGAGTCCGAACGGGAATGTGCGTGCTAGTAATGACTAATTAGGGTATCAGATCAAAAAGCATTTAAAACAACAGTTTAAAACTCATGCTAATGGATTATTAACAGGCTACTAATGGTCTTGCTGTTCTTGGAATGGGTTCACAAAAAGCTATAAAAGAGACCACTCAGAAGGGGGAGACTGAAAAGTTTTAGCTGAGAGTAAACACGCCTGTCACTTTTCCGTGAATGAGAACCCTTAAGTCAAAATCAAACTGTAATCAGAACACTGATAGAACAGATTTACACTGTTTGGCTTTGCTCTGAGGGCACCTGGGCAATTCCATGTCATCATAAAACATCCTTGACAAATTGTCTCAGAGGAACTAATTGGTCTTGATAATAGTGCAAACAAGCTATCCAAGATGAAGGTGAGAGAATTGCAATCTGTTCTCCAAATGAGTTCTTAAAGGGATAGTTCAGCCAAAAATTAAAATGTCATCATTTACTCACCCTCTTGTCATTCCAAACCTTTATTTCTTCTGAATGTTGGGGTCCAACTTAATTGTATGGACAACAAAAACACTGAGACATTTTTTTTTAAATAATGTCGGGGTTCCTCAGAAGAAAGCAAGTCAACTTTGCGTTAACTGTTGCTTCAAGCACAGTAAAAGCGAACCGTTTTAAGCACTTACCGTAATCGAGTCCTTAAAGCAAGCTTCTAGGTGGTCCTGGTCGTCATCGAACATGTCCAAGCTGTCCACGCTGCTGCTCTTTTGCGTCTTCTTGGGCAAGCGTTTGGCCGGTCTCTTGCTGTTACCCCCCGCTCCGGCCACGCCGCTCTGCTTCTTGCTGGCTGTGCTGCTGTGCGAGTTGTTCTTCGCTTGGCTATTGCTCCAGGACGTTTGCAGACAAGAGTCTGATGGCAGGTTGGCCATGGACAACATGCCCTGGATGGCCTCCTGTGTGCTGGGGATGCAGGTGGCTGACTGTAAGTCCATCAATGAGAAATACACAACACACACGTACATTACTCCAGTGTCAGTGGCAATGAGAAGCGTTTGAATTTTAGGTGGTGAGTCGGGTGATGGTAAGCAAAGAGGTTGGAGATGGACACTTAAAGGTGAAGTGTGTAATTTCTGCACAACTAGCTTGAGTGATTTCCCAGACAAATTGTCCCAAGCAGACACTGTTGGCTTCAAAATGCATTTATTTACAATTAAAGTTACAATTACAGTTAATAAATCAGTACTGTTTTCTAGCATTGTTTCGCTGTAGTTCGTTTAAATGTCTTCAATCACTTAATAATCATACAAATGTTTTTTTTTATTACATTTTATTATTTATATGTTTATTTTTACTTTTGCATTATTACATTTATGTTTGCATCTTGATATAAATAAAGTTAAATAAAAATTTGAAATGTTGCCTTGGGAACTACCAAAAATAAAGTTAAGTTGAAGTAATAACAAAAACACATAAAACTGCTCAAACTTAACTGAAACAAAAAGTGAAAATATAAAAGCTAATTAAAAACATTAATAATACTATACTATACTATTAATAATACTATATATATATATAATGTGTACATTTTACATTTATATTTATGCATTTAGCGACTTACATTGCATTCGAGTTACAGTTTTACATTTTCTCAGCTTGCTTTCCCTGGGAATTAAACCCATGATAATATGCATTATAGTATAATATTTTAAAATTCAACACATTACACACATCACCTTTAAACCGCCATAAAATGTCTGATGTCATTTCCACTGCAGCTGAGTTACAGCACTGTTGCCTGGACTTAAATCTAAAGCAACCGCTTCGTTGGTAATTATATTTAATGGGTGGGCCTGGCACGCTAACATGAAAATCCAAGTTAAGATTCAACACAAGGGATGTCAGCATTATCTATAATGTCTCTACTCCCATTTATACTGAACCGTCATTCAACCAAATCTGAAAACACAAGCCAGAACTTACTTGTTCTTGTACAATCACATCCGCTAAACTAATAAACCACCAATCTGCACCTCTCGCTTTTGCTTGTCTAACTTACCTGTCACTAAACGTTCATTTCCTGCTAATCATCATATAAATCTCTTCACGTACCGTCAATCTTTTCGTGTCAGAAGATGATTCTGCCGTGTGAACTGAGAAGACTATTGTGTCCACATCTGCTTTTGAGCTCGAGGTAACCAGCAGAAAATACAGATTTAGCCTGTGCAGATTACCACCTATTAAGTGATTAACCAGTGAAGTGGAACAATGAGTCAAAAGCTCGTTTAATGTGGTCGCAACTGACTGGAGGCATTTCCTCCCCACAATCCTGCAGTCATATGTCAGGTTTAAAAGCACAAAAAAATAATTTGAGAAATTAACATATTTTAGCCATGTTTTCGTTCTCATTTTGTGTCGAGCTGATTTGCAGCTTTCAGCGCAGTGGAAATAGACCATCAAAAATGTGCCCAAAACAGCAAACAGTAAAATGAAGAGGAATGGCCTGAGGCTTTTGCAGTATTTGACAAATTAATAGTGCAGTGGGATTAAACAAATAATGCCAGCACATGTAAACCGCTTATAAAGAACCGTGCAAACGATTACTTTCGCCATCGTTCGACAGATGAAGAAACGCCTGTGCCCGATGTGTTTACAATCAGCGTGAAGTTTAAGAACTAACAAATATGACGTGTTTCGTTTTTTTTTAACGTCAGGAACATGCTTCATCATAAACTGTATGTTCCCCATGGCCCTCTGCCAAAGACCAAACACATCCATACTCTGTCACATTAGCGTGTGTGATGTGCAAAACATACCACGTGAATCATGAAAATACGTCAACTAAGGATGTGCAAAACTGACTAGTCTATAGATTATCTAAACAACTAGAAGCCTTGTACAATTAAACACTAGTTTAGGGTCATGCACATGAGATACTAGTCATTATTTTTCACGCAAGACACATTCTTGTGTTTTTAGAGCAAAACGGCATGAAACTGAATGCCATTAATTTTTTTTAACAGTTTTAACTTAAAGCAAACACTTCTGGATGCAGCGTAAGGACAAAAACTGTCTGTCTGAATATGCATTTAAAACATTTCAAAAATATAGCTTAAATGAATTGAATCAATAAATATACAGACTAAACACTTTATAGCACAAAATCTACACAATCACTGAAGCTATCGATTATGAAACGTAATATTGAAGGCAATGTTGTACTAAGAGAAACAGTTTACAATTATGATACCGAGCTAAAATTTGCACAAGTGGCACTCTTTTAAGTTCTGCTGCAAAAAACCAAAGCAAATCTAAAATAACGATAAAAAGTGTTATAAAAGCTATTAAGCTTCATTAATAAAAGCCTTTCACACACATATGGAAAACGGTCATGTGTGTACCTGTTGTTGCTGTAGTCAATGCCGCCCACTTGTTTGCTGGCCTGCAGGAGATCCAGAATCCCAGCTGAACTGCCGCCTTTATTCTTAGAGACCTTGGAGTTGCGACCTTTGACCTCTGTCTTGGCCTCTGTGTCTATGTGGAGAGATTCCTCATCTGATGAATCTGGACTCTGAAAAAAAAAAAAAGTATAAGCACACTATATTTCACAGAAGCTGGTGAATTTTGTGCTTTAGCAAAATACATTCTAATATCCCCCGACCTAAGCACACATACTTGCATAGAAATGATCAAAAGTAGACACGATTTTCGTTAGGTTTGTGGGTTTTTATTGGTATATCCTGTAACCTCCTGTAACCCCTAAAATAGTTTGCCTGTGGGCCTCTGTCGTGATTAACTTTCTCACTCTCATTTGATTCAGTCCACAGCTATTTCCTTCATCAGTTTTGAGGTGATATTTGGCTCTGTCTTGCAGCTTGCTCTCTTTGATTTGTGCCGTATGTTGGTTTAAGTCAGAACATAATGGGTGAATTATTACAAGCTCGAGAACATCACCGCTACGATGTTTTAAATGCATCCAGAAGGAATTAATCAGCTACTTCACGAAATAAAGATCGGAGATCTGAGATTTTGTTCTAATTTCTTCCTGTTTACTGTCAATCAGCCTTTTAATGTTATTACCACTGTCTGATTAAAGAGAATTATTATTGATGCTCTGTTAAATAACAATAGAGCAGCTATCTAAATAGAGTTTGTGCTCACCTTCATGTCCGACTGTTGTAGCTTTGGCTTTTTCGCTGGCTGAATGGGTTCTTTGATGTTTGATAAAACTGTAAATAACATCAGATGTTCAGCATTATTCTCACATAGCATGAGATGAAAGTTAAAAGACAAAGGTATCTCTTATAGGCAGGTCAACACGGAATCGTGGCAGATTTCCACATAATCTGAATAGCTACATTCCTCATCAAGCAAAATTAATGCAAGCAAAAAATGTCATTAAATTAAATGCACAGGACAGTAATTGCAACTTTGACTTGAAATTTAGCACCTAAGGTTTGAGATTTTTTTCTATATGTGGTAATAGCCTGTATTGTCTACTAGGAAAAATAAATGCAAGAAAAATAAATAAAATAATTCGGGACAAAATATTCTCAAAAAGCGATGAAACTTTTAATATATTATTCCAATAATAAAAACTGAATTGCTCTAAGAATGATTCACGAGCAGCAAAATTTTACTTAATTTACTCGTAGATTAATTTTGGGCTCTTGCTCTGTCCCTTTGTGTTACTTTGACTACTTTCAAATACCAATAAGGCGACAGTATTATCCACTCTTTTTAACACTCATTTCTGTAAAATCAGTGTTAAAAATTCAACAGAAGTCTGCAGATTCCATCTGGGCCTGATTATAAAGCCTATAATCATTTTTGCTCTTAAATGATGTTTTATTTAATCAGAAAAATCACCTGGCCCAGATCGCATATCATGAAACCTTACAGGAAAAGTCTCTCTTGACTGCGTTCTTTTTCCTCCTGATTGGGAATTCGTCGATCTTAAGCTCCCCCTCATCAGAGACATACTCATACTCGTCTCTCACAGGCTTGGTTTTTCTTCCTTAATGTTCTGTATTGAGCCAAAAACACTGAATTGGTCTGGGTCTTGAGCATCTTTGATCTGAGAAAGCCAGATGATGGAAAAGAACATTAGTTTGGATTGTCAGAATTGCTCAAAATTAGGGCTGTCAACCGAACTGAAATATTTCTAAATTATTAGTAAAACGTATCAATTTTTAAATCAATAAATGCATGAAACGTCAGAAATAAATTTAAATACAACGGCACTTACCCCAACAGCTTCTTATTCGACAATGAAAATGCAAATTTATTGTCTTTATGGCTGAGTAGACTTTTGTCAAATTTGTGCTCTTCTTCCATTTTCAATAACGAATCGGGTTTGCTATTCTAAAGATGAAAAGAAACACCAAGCAACAATCAGTGCTTTTGAAACTCTTCCCGTCTCACACATTTCACAGGTCTTCTCTGTCAGCCTCTATTTGTCAGCCACGTCCATTGTGATCAGGCGTCAAAGACTGAAGCCATTGCGGCTGATGACCTTGAAGACTATCTAGCAGAGACTCCTCTCCATCTGCAAATGTTTGGCAAGCGGCAAAGGAGCACTCGGATCAGGAGACTTGGAGCGACTACAAACATTCCTGGGCTGTCTGGCATTGAATTTTCCTCCTTGAACGAAAGCCCTGTAATGCCTTCCGTTCACCAGAATTAAGCTTTTCCTACAAAAGCCATCCCATGTTATCCAACAGTAATGACACAACACGCTCATTTTTAGAGCAGAAAGGAAGGCATATGTAAATACTTAGCTGGCATGTCGGGGATATGACATAGCATTATAGCATTAGATAAACTCTGAGCCTGGGTAAAGGGTTCTGCTGATTTGATGAGCCAAGAACAGAGAGAGTGAGTGAGCCGCAGAGTTATTTCTGCTGATTGCTTTGATCTGAAACGTGTAAATCACTTCTGGATGATCCCAAAGCCCTCTGTGCTACTTTTCAACTTGTCGGGGTTTGATATCATTTGCATGGATTTTCAAAGCTTCGCTCTAGCGCTGATCTATGTTGCAGTGGAGGAAATCATTACGCTTGTGTTACACCACGACCCAGACTTATTCATCACAGTTGTTTCCTTACGTTGTAATCCTAACAAACCTACCTTATATTTCCATTTGGCCTCAGTCTTGTTCTTATTATGCTCTCGAATCATTTTAAACTTATCAACGTCGTTCGGTTTACTCGTTTCCCTCTCCATAATACTCATCCCAGTCTTTACCAGCTGCGTAATGTGAGAGACAAGAAAAGTTGGACATTAATAATGGATTAAATTGCATAACGATGGTTCTAAAGTGGGGGATATATTTACCATATATTCACAATGATTCTGCAAGCGCAGCATTATTATATATTGTTCATGTTCAGTTTATTTGAGTAATTTCTTTATGTTACAAATGATTTATACTTTAAAAAAACATTTTTTATTGCTTTTGAACTTCCTATTCATAGAAGAATCCTAAAAATATATCATAGCTTTCAAAATGTATAAGAAGAAATGTTTCTTGAGCACTAAATTAGCATATTAGAAAGATTTTTTAAAGATAATTTGACTTTGAAGATTTGAGTAATGATAGGATCAACTATAAAATATAAAACTGTTATTTTAAATTGCAAATCTGTTTTACAATTTCACTTTTTTTACTGTGATCAAATAATGCTAATAACATTTTAATGAGATATTTTAGGTTACTGCATTAAATATTTTAGTAACGCTTTACAATAAGGTTTCGTTTGTTAACTAACATAAACAAACAATACATTTATTAAAGTATTTATTTATCTTTGTTAACATTAGTTAATAAAAATACAATTGTTCATAGTTAGTTTACAGTCCATTAACCAAAACATGAACTAGTCTTATTTTAATAATGCATTAACAAATGCCGAAATTAGGACTAACTCATTTTAATAAATGTTGTAGAAGTATTCTTAGTTCATGTTAACTAATGAACTTTATTGCATAGTGTTACCATCATTTTGTCAAAATACACCCTTTTAAGTAAATAAATATATATTGAATATCTTAAGGCTGAAAAACTTTACTTTTTTGGGCTGGTCCATCTTGTTGAGGATGTCCTTTGCATGGGATTCAAGAGCTGCCAGACTGGAGGGCTTTTTCTCAGGTAAAATACTTTCTTTTGCTTTCTTCGCTTTCTTTTTGCCACCTTCTTTTATTTTGGGTTCCTTCGGTGGTTTGGGCGCCTTGGGCATTTTGGGTGGCTTTGTGGCTTTCTTCCTGGCTGGCTTATCTCTTGGAGGGGTGGAGATGTGGGCAGGGGACATGGGCTCTTCCGGTTCTGACGGAGCAGACGGGGTTCCTCCGCTGGGGGCTTCGAGTTGCTGGGTTCATTCTTTATGGCTTTTGTTGCGTTCTGAGTCACAGACATAGTGGAGAAGTTGTCAGCCATTAGTGATTCTGACAATAGCTGTCTGAACACGTACAAAAACATTCTACGTAATAAAAATCAAGATCATATCTGAATAAATGAGAGTAAAGACAAGTCTCCTTCGACTTTGCAACGTCTCACCTCTGAAATCCGAATCTCTTTGGCAAGGTCTTTAATGAGCTGTGCTGGCTTCATGTTTTCTGGAAGCTCGTCCTCATGTTCTAAAAGAGCCTTTGGAAAAAGACAAAAGCAAGAGTCACGGTCAAGTTACATTATTTAAACCTAATAGAGAATATCAAAAATACTTTTTTGTAGCAAGATATACCTGTTTTTTAGTCCACGATCTAAATGCTCCATTGACAATTTTGGCACCGTGTACCAAGTAAGGAGGTGGCTGTTTGTTTGCCTTATGTAAACCTGCAAAATGATCAGGAAATTTTGCATCACTCCATTATTGTCATCTGGATTCAAACGCTGCGTATAAGTAACATAGTAAGGGCTGTTTTCTAAATACGCAAATTGCTAAAAGGCCAAACTTTCCTTAAATCATTAGCAGCAATGCATAATACTGTGGTCGCCCTGTCAGAAACGCTCAAAGCATGAAACTCACTGAAAGAAGTGGGGAAACATTACACCAGAAATAAAAGTGGACTACATTTTCAACCGAACCCATTACTGTTCAATAACAAAGGCCATTCATATATCAAACTGATTACTTCAATCCAGAGCGGCCCAAACACAGTCATGCGCCTTTTGGAGCACCGGCCTCAACACTGATTACATTGGACTGGATACACAGCCACTACAGGAAATATATTCCACACTGCATTTAAATTAATAACATGAACATAAAGTGAAAGCTGAAACAGTGAAATGAGAAGGGAAGCAATAGAGCTGGCAGTGGCCCAGTAGGCCTTCTGGGACAGGGGCCAAGGACTTTTTTTTCCCTCTACCTGAAGTCACACACGAGAGTTGAACCCTTGAAAAGATGACCTTGAAAGCCGATTCCTCCCTCTGAACATTAGATAGCTCGGAGACCAACTGCGGCCCTTTTTTGCAATGTGTGCTCTACAGCAATCTGGCAAAATTAAGTAACGTGACGGGGTAAAATGGTGGAAATATAAACACGCAGTCCAAGGCCAGATGAGGGGAGTTTAAACACCAGGTTGTAATGGAGCAAGTGATTCTGCCTTTTGAAGCTAATCATCTGTGAACTCCACGATGCACCGATCTAATGACTGCAATAATATGCCGCTATCCAGACCCTCCTCATCTGCTCAGCAGACCCCTTCCAGGATCACGCACGAAGCGAGGGAGAAGGAAGCCATTTGAGTCTACCTTACGACATTAGATCTTTTTATTTCCAGTCCCAAAGTTCACTATTATGGATAAATCTTGGGCTGTGCAGGATGGAAAGGCAATTTTTGAAAGCAAAGCCTTTGAAGCCACTTCAGGGGAGTCACACATGGGAGCTTTGCTGTGAATGATTTAAGTTTGCAATAGCGTAAATGGTTGCCGTGAAGCTGACACTTTGCACTTTCTGAATTTAGTGAAATAACAAAACCAATTTTTTTTTTTACATCTATTTGTAATACTTTATATTAATTGCTCACCTTTAAACCGCTCCAGGTAGTATTTTCCCACATACCAACATGCTGTTTCAAAGTTTGGAAATGGAGTGAGGCTGGCAACTTTGAGTCTTTTTTCCACCTCATATGCCCTGAGTGGAGAAGCAAAGAGAGGATTACTGAAAAGTGTGCCTTGAGAGGAAATCGTGGTCTTGCACATGTAAAAAAAAAAATGCACTTCAGAAGGCAAAAGCATATGCTCTTGACTTCCCCTCTTTTTTTTCCCTCTTGCTACAGAGGCTTGGAAGTGCCAAGAATAGAACAGGGAAGGTCTGATGCTTAAGCGCTTCAATTGCATCACCGTCCACCAGTTGTCATTTGCATGGCAAACTGCATGGAATAACTTTAAAATGGCAAACATTAGGCATTTATACTTCCAAATAATAATTACAGTATGCATCCACCCCACAGTACAGTTCTATATATATATTTATGCAAAGTTAAAACAACTTTAATACCATACAGTTCCAAAACCTAGATACTGCTAATTTGACAATGCATTAAATGCAACATTTCTCTCACTTTGATGCAGTATCTTGAGCTGATCACTGACCTCATTTGCATCTCCACACTCAGACTGTGAACAAAATGCCCAGAGAAGGCTAAGCAGTCTACAGGGGTCAGTATTGCATTAATCCAACCTGCCATGAAATAAAAACAAGGCAATGATGTTATCCGACGACTTCATCAAGCCAAAGTAAAAATTAAATTAAAAATAGTCTCACCTGATGGAATGAAAAGAGTTTGCCCTTGTTTCAGTGTGCACTTGTAACACTTGTCCACTTGGTCAGCAAAAAACATCTCGCTGTGGTTGGAGGAGGACCTCCAGCGCTCGTATAGAGAAAGGTTGGCAGAAGTGGGCTTGATAAGAAAGAAGATTTTCTCTCCCTTTACAACACAGATGAAATACAAAGTTCAACATCCACTATGCAGCAGTATTCAGTGGTATAATACAGTGCTTGGTCAATCGAAATCAAGCAATTAAGAGAACAATGTAATAAAGTCAATGTCATTACCTAAATTGGCCAGTTAATTATTGACTGCAATATAAATGAGTTACTCAACAAATTGCGACTTTTGTTAACCGATGAACTCATCAATCAATAAATGACATACTTTAAAATCACTTAAAAATACAACAACGTTAAGAATAGCAAAAAGTAATGAATACAAATTTTAAAAACTTAATTTTAGCAATAAGATGCATTTAGATATAGCATGCATAAGTCACCTTAAGTACGTGATACCACACGGAGGCACCTCCGCACTCAATGTGAAAGTCTGTGTAGCTGTCTTTCACACATATGAGACAATATTTGGACACCTTGGGCTTCCCCAACAATGCGTCGTCAGGCCAGTAATTTTCCACCCAGGATAACTTGCGAACTATCTGCGGACTCTCAACAATATTGGCCATTCTAGAGATATAAGAAGAAGAATAGTAAATATTCCAAAAGTTGCCAAACAAAATTAATGACACCCATTAATATACTCACATCCACATTGTGTATTGTATTTAATAATGTTGTTTTGTTGTCTTGCTGTAAAATGTGAACATTTGCATATTTTCATTATTACTTACTAAAAGTGCTTTCAAACAATTAATCATGATTAATCGCATCCAAAATAAAAGGTTTTGTTTACATAATATATGTGTGTACTGTATAGATTTATTTTATATATATATATATATATATATATATATTATATATATATATATATATATATATATATATATAAATACACACTCATATAGTGTATGTTTTAAAAATATATGCTTGTATTTACATGTGGATATTTGTATTTATATACTTTTCATTATATATGAATATATTTATATACAAATATAAAATTTTTCTTAAATCTATAAATGCATGTGTATTTAAATTTTTTAAATAAATCTGCACATCACACACACACACAAACACATATTATGTAAACAAAAACATTTATTTAACATGAATCACTATTAATTGTTTGACAGCGGAAAAAACTGAAGCAATGTTTAATTAAGAAATAAAGGCTTAATGCCTTTTAATGAGCTTATATTTATATATTAATAATGACTTTTGAAATAAATAAAAGAGTTTGCTTTATGAAAATTTGCATAGATTTGTAAAATGTTGCTATCTTCATATCAGTAAGGACTGCTTACCTTGCGTCTGAAAACTCTAGGTTGATCACATTTAATACTTTCTTTCTGTTTGTGCTGTAGTAATAATCAACAAATTCTTTTAACTTCATCTTGCTGTTTGTCTGTTTGGTAACATCGACAACATCCACAAGAACATCAGGTCCTTTGAATAAAAAAAAAAAGAAATCAATCAGAACAACACATTGCACTTACAGATATACTTTCATACCGATCATCAAAAACCACTGGACCATTGGTTTTATTATACTTCCATAAAACGCTTACCAACATAGTTTTCCACATCACTGACGTAGAACGTGGGTGCAGGCATAGCCATCCCCAGCCCATCTTTCTTCTGGATGAGAATCGGCTCATTGAATCCGTTCTCCTCAAGGTAGTCCAGCGTCATCTGACTTCCAGACAGCTTGACCACCACATCTTCTGAACTGCAGTGGAAAACAGAGCGTCAGCATGTTACCTACAGTCACCTACGCGATTTCTCCAAGACATCATACTGGAATCTTCATCAGTTTGCATGTCTGGTGGAAAAGTTCAGAGCCTGAGCAAAGCTGATCGTGGAGCGCCATCTACTGGACACTGAAGGAACTGAAGAGCTTGGACATTATCAGGGCACTGGCCCTTTAAATTCCTCACGCAGGGCTGGGTGCCTGGACACAGGTGTACTATACCTGGGGAATGTCCTGCTGCGCAGCTCTTTAATGAACACCTGACTGCCATTTTGAACCGGTCTGACGTCTCCACTTTGCCCGTGTCATGCTTATTCCAGCTCTTTTTCTTTTCACTGTTGAAATGGTAAACAGATAAATCCAACCAAATTAAAATCACACACTATGAAAACAATATTTTTTTCATTGAAAACCTATGCAGCCTGCAGAAGCCAAGTAGACAAGTACAAAAGGTAAGACATTTTAAACATTAAAATAGTAATTTAAACATTTGTCATTTGTCACGCAAAACTATGTATTTTAATGTGAATTCTTTTCATAAATAATATAATATATAATCATATAATATAGCACTTTTCCTAAACTTGTTTGGAAGTGTTGAATTGATAAAACTAATAAAGACCCTCATATTTTGTTTTTACAAAATTATACTACGGCACATGATGATTGATTAAAATATTAATTAAATGACATCTAAACAAAGAATATACATAGAACACTAACATTACAGAATGTTATTTATTATAAATGTTTATATCTTAAAATGTATTCTTGAAATACCAAAGTATTTTAGTTTATTTTAGCATGAGATATGTAACTCTCCAGCTTTCAGTGTCACGTGATCCTTCAGAAATCATTCTAATATACTGATTTGCTCATCAAGAAAAATGTTATCAATATGTGTGTGTGTGTATACAGTGGTGGATTAAATTATTATACTAGTATTTTCACCAGATAAAATTTGTTTTAAGTTATTTATATCTTTTTGTATTGTTTTTTTCCAAACATTAATTTTGCTGTTAATAAAAAGACTAAATCCAGAAGAACTGGGGCTACGTCTCCAAGACACTTCAAGTAATCTACCTGCAAAGCTGCAGTACTTTTAAAAGTTTGGTCACTTTATACTAGGTGGCTTTAACTACATTGTATACATTTAAATTAATAATTTGGTACAATGCACTTCATACATGTTTTTACATGTTTATTATAGAAATAATACCTATCTGTAATACATTTCTGCACTTACATTTATAACTACACACTGACCCATTCATTACACCTTAACCTACCCTTAAACCTACCCATAACCTACCCACCTCAATAGCAGCAAAAGTATTACTGTACTTATTTTTTAGGCATGTGTATAAAAAGACTGTACAATTAGAGTGTCATAAACATTTTTTCTTTATCATTAAACTTCTATTAACTAAATTTTAATTTTAAATCTTGGGATGCACCGAAAACATTTATTTCACAAATGCATAAATTAAATAGCCAAAATGTGCTTTTTACGGTTTTGCCTAGCTTTAAAACAAAAAACAAAAAAACATTTTCTTAAATATACATATAACTATACCAACAAAGCAATTTTTAACTTAAAATTTATAAGTTTAAATTAAATAAATATTATATATTTTAGGCCATATTTGAGACCCTTTCTTGAAACAGGGATGTATTTGTTTTTGTACAAATAAATGCAGCCTTGTTGAGCAGAAGAGAATAATTAAAATATTAGAAGATAATAAATGTATTAATAGAGCTGTTGCAATTATTATGATAATTACTATTGTCTTAAATTTCTTATTTTATTTTAAAAATGCATGGATATGTTACCTTTCAGCCGACTAGGAACAATATTTTCACGCAGATTTGGACTTTGAACCTGGCCAACAAGCAGGGTTCCTGCAGCGAGTTGGAATAAGCTATCCGCGCATAAAAAAAAAACGCTTTACATTTTATTTACTAATTTGTCGATTCGGTCCATTGCAAATTCGGTCATCACACAGTAACCAGCAACAGCTACCGTTCTTCTTCCCATCAGAGACATGAGATGAAGTGCTAAACGGCCTCTCACTGTCAGTGCTTGTAATGATTGCAGCGTCTTTCTTTGACACTTTTAAAAGCCTTTACACCGCTGCATTAGCACACGCCTGTATTTAATCACGTCATTGTTTGGCTTAATTTACAAAAATAGCTTTTTTTTTATTTTCATTCGATGCATCCCTAATTAAATCGACATCCGGTGAGACCATTCTTTGCATTCAAAGCAGCTTTTGCTTTAGGCGCATTAGTGCACAGTTTTTCACGTAGCTTTGTATTTAGGTTTCTTGAAGTGTCTTGGAGACGCTGCCACGGTTCTTCTGGATTTAATCTCTACCAGTTTGTTGTGTTTCTTCCTGTCATTCCAGACAGACTGGATGATGATGATGAGATCAGATCTCTGCGTGGAGCACTGGCAGACTCCTTGTGCAAACGAAAATCTCGCTGAATTATTACAAGTAATGGAAAACAATTATGTTTGGAAATAAATGTAAGCAATTTTTTTTTTTTGAGCCACTTTTTCCTTCTATAGAGCTGCTTATAGCTGAACTGAACGCATTTCATAATGATTCACATTTCATAAACAAACTGAGCTGAACAGCGACCCCATTTTTTTTTTAAATGTTACTTTGTCTGATTTGACTGCTATTTTCTTGTTTATTACCCTGAAGCTGCTTTTGAAGCAATCCCTATTGCATGAAGCGCTATATCAATAAACATGACTTGAGTAAACACCTAATTCATTCACAGTATAATTACTGAAAGATACTTACAGGTGGATTTGCCGTGGGTCTTTTCACAGTTAGGACAGTGATAGATGTCAATATCTGGTGCTTCATCTTCATCCACTCCCACACAGCTGAAATAACATAAATAGCATTTAAGCATTGAGTTACAGCAAATCAAATCTGGTTAAACGTGTTTCTGTAAAACAAATCTGCAACACGTTGCGCCTGCATAAATACTCAAAGATCTGGTTTTGACAGAATCGCGCTCCTCTGATAGTCATTCAAAATTAGCCGTGAATTCTGATGAAATATTCAGAATGGGAATGTTAACAGATGGCTTTCTCCAAACATTATGGACGTTCTCGTATGGACAAGTCTCTACCCACTGCTATGGCTGCCCCTTAGAGAGGCCCTAGTGATCTGCTTTGTTTGGCAGGTTCAGGTCACATGTCCTGAGGTTTTGGAGGTCCAAGGCCCCAGGGAACCATCCTGGTCCATAATCCAGCACCGTGGGGATTGTGCATTTCTGATGATACAGTGTTCAGTATACGCCAAATATGGCGTTTAGTCTGATGGCCAACAAGCTCAACCTTCTTCCAGCTGGCTTCAGAGTCTACCACATGCCTTCTGGCAAAATTACAACCCGAGATGTCATGTGACATTTTTAACAGTGGCTTTCTCTTGACCGCGATCCCACTAAGCTGCTGAAGAACCCAAGCAACAGTTGTTGTATCGCAGTCTCTTCAGAGTTGTCAGTGGTCACTTTCTGGCCCTTGACTTCACACAAGTGTTCTTCATTTAACTATGCGTTTCTCGAAAACCCAACTGAGTGCACTAGCTTGTCATGGGACAGTCCGCCAACAATGAAAATTCTGTCTTTGGAGACGCTTAATTTCTAGCGATTATCACAGATTTAATTACACAGACTGTCTCTGCATTTCATTAAAAAAATTAAGCGTTTAATCTCATTATTACATTACTATCACTTTATTCTCATATGCGATACTGTTCAGTGCTTTGTTACAATCTGTATTGTTAAAAGCGCTATATAAATAAAAGTGATCGATTGATTATAAACCTGTATGGCTTTCTTTCTTCTGTGTAACACAAGAACATATTGTGAAGAACTAAAATAAATACAACGGGAGACAATCGAATCTAAAACAAATCAACGTTCTTAAAAATATCTTATTTTGTGTTCCAGGATTAGAAAGCGATGAGGGAAATGATCGTTTTCTCAGATTTTCACATTATGGGTTGTTTCACATCTGTTTTGCATTGCTATCAGTCTGATCAGCAGCAAAAATAAAAAGAACAAAATATTAAATCCACTTTGATTCAATCGATGTAAACGAAGCAAACATGAAAAACCTTCAAGAAGCTCAAAACCTTTTATAGGCACTGTATGCAATTCTGTCACCCCATCTGCAGTGCAAATGTTCTCCCTATCATAAAATAAACCGGATAACACATTCCTGCCATTAGGAGGAGCTGTTCATGGGTCATGAGCAAATGCTGAATTGGGAGTGTCCATTATGGCTCTCCTCCAGTGTGGTATAATTACTACGTGCAGTCGTATGAATATCACACATGCTGTCCACTCAGATGGTGGGTGGTGTCAGCACCCTTGAATCATAGCAAAAGTGAAAGGAGCCAAGTCTTAGTACAACAAAGAGTGCATGTGGGTGTGAAGGGTCAAACCGCCCACTCGTGCATCAGGATTAGCAGTGAAATACACTCTTGATGTTCTCCGTCTTTCCTCAACTAATCCTTATCATGAGCATCTGCATGCTGCCAATAAGAGGCCACTTCCCTTTTCAAATTAAAGGAGCAGTTTAGCCAAAAATAAAACTGTACTGTTATTAATTCACAATTATGTAATTCAAAACGCTTAAAATGTAATTCTGTGTTCCACATAAAAAATTTTTTTTTTTTTGATAGTAGTCATTTTTTTTGTATAAAAATATGATACTGGAAACGCTTTAATCCATTTAAATCATTTAAAATGAAATGTAAAAAAAATGAAAACCTTGTATTGTCAAATATAATAACAATTAAAAAAAAGTTTTTAATACAGCCAATAAGACAAAATTAGAATTTCTGAAGAATGTTCATGCAAAAATAATTTATAATAAAATAAAATAAATAATTTATAACAACAATATATATATGCTATATTACTTCTGAAGTACACTGTGAAGGATTCTCAATAAAGAAGGTTTTGTGAGAACGATGAAAGAATATTAATATGAAAAAGTATGAAAATTATATTCCTTTTTGACTGAAAGGTTACTTTAAGACTAAACTGACACAGCTTTCTCTTTGTGAAATTACATTTAATACGTGTCCCATTGTGCTGACAAAATAGACCTTAAATCGTCAGACAGCTGTCTGCAATGGATCCGCACCAGAGCGCACGATGACGTTTATTTATGGGGCCATTTTGTATGTTAAGTGTCAATAGTAAGAGAAAGTCTCAAAACCGCTTTCGGGAAATAGTTATGGAACATCTAAAAAAGCATCTTGTCAAAAGCAGCAACAACACCTTAAGTACATCATAGAACAAATACGGTTATTATACCTGTTACCTCAACACAGGTGCAATTAGTGTGTTATTATAACTTATTAAATCAACTAGTAAAATATGCCAAAGCTGCTCTGTCGCAGACTGCCTATTACCGTTAATGGGACAAAATCTCATTTAGGATCTGATGCGCCACACTTGTAGCTGGCATGCTGCCCCGTGAAAGAAGGGGATGATGTCATTCATTAGCACCTGAGGAGCACACACCCACACAAACAGCGGCATGCGCTCAGGTGTGTTTCACACGGCCTCTTCATTTCTGTACGCCAGCCAGTACGCTCGCATTATATTATATCAACACGTCCACTGTCGAAGGAAGTGCGTGCCGGTCGCAGAGGAACCTTTCGGAACCGATTAAACATTTATGAAACGCATATAAATACTAGAACTGTTGTACAATTAATTCAAGCAACAACTAGAGGACGTAACATTGCGGAAGTGGAGGTACTTATTAATATCTTTGGTGATGATGCTCATCTGTTCGTTGTTTCTAAAAGCAAAAAGTGATCTTGTAGTTAAGCTTTCGAGCCCATGGCTGCGTGAAAGTGAGGTAAAAAGTGAGGTTACTGAGTTCACGTGCTGTGGGTTCCCACACTATTTGACCTATAAATTTCTAGGAATTTTCTATTAGCTTTACAGTAATTTGTGGCATTTTTACAAACCGTTTGTGAATTGAAGATTACTGAAAAGAGGGAGATATAATTATGGCTTGCAAACACGTTTATTCTTTATCATTTAAACCCAAGCACTAAAATACATGCGTACACCCATTTAGCCAATGAAATATGGTATAAAGCAAACGAGAATTTATTTTTTTAATTTACTACATGAGTTCATTTTTTCAGGCCTGCAAAAAAACAACTTTAACAAGTTCCAGAGTTTCTATAATTCTGGGAACCTGATCCTAAGTTACATCCAAAAGGTCCTTCCTACAAATAGCCAGCCGGAAGACACTTTAAATGTAACAACTTACAAATAATCAAAAATATTAGCCAGGCCAAAAAAATAATTAATTTAAAAAAAAAAAACAGACGAGTTTATCAGTTGAATTCTGTGCAACGGATTTACAAGGCATCAATTTTGTTTAATGAAGCTGAGTGTAATGCGCTCCTATCATCATCAAATTAACCAAAATATTTAATAAACAAACACTCAAAGGGCGGGGAAGTGTGTGACTGTGAATGACAGGCGTTTCAGTTCTATTTAAATCTGTCCATTTCTGCGGGTGCAGATTCTATCAGTCTATCCAGAAGTGATAAACAGCGCAGTTCGTATGATAGTATATCTATGCTGCAACTTAAACGTTACAGTTCTGCAAAGCAGGTAAAACTGTAATAGTAAATATTATATATATTATATAAAAATTTTTTTTTAGAAGCGTGACCAGTTTAAACTCAAGACCGTAAATCTAATACTTATAAACATTACTACATTTTCCACAGAAAATCAATTATGAAACACGTTAAGTTAGCTACATACCTAAATGTTGCAAGTTAACTATTTATTTCAAAACTATAGCAAGAATTACAAAAAAGACCAAACTAACAGCAGTTACACTGAAGAGCGCTCAGTAAAATAAAACAAACTAGTATCATAAAGCTTCAACCACACTATTGCAGCGTCAAAGTAACGGCTACAACGCAACAGCAAAAGCGACAACCTACTAAAAAGATTAAAAACATTTCTCTGGTAAGACTGCTGTCATAAACAGCTTAATAACGAATTTGTCCGAGTTAACATCGGCGTGTGCACACTTTTAAGCCACACTTAGCTATAACTGGTTTCTCTCCTCATCTGTGCCATACCCTCTTAATAGAGGTCACGGAGGTTTAAAATCACCGAGGGCGGTAAAGCTCGGTCACTCCAACAGAAACAAACACGACGGCGTCAATATCAGCATTTTTTACACATTTTAACACGCAGTTAACCGCAGACAGCGACACTGAATGTGCGCGTTAAACAGTCACACGTCTTTAAACGACAATAGGCGCCGTGCTGTTAGTTTCTTGACCGGAACGTTTGAGGAGTAACAATCACTCGGCTCATTAAAGGGTTAAAATTAAACGCGCGTAAATGTATCAGTCGGTGAAGCGGAACGCTTGTTCTTTGTTTACATGGAAGAAACATAACGTTAAACCTTTTCTCGCGCAAGTTTCGCTCTCGCTCAGCAAACAAAACAACCAGCGGGGGAAATTCAAGATGAATTCAGAAAATAATAGACTACAGATCCGACTCCATTATTGGATCGAGCCAGACTCGTTTGCTCGATGCACGCCGCTGTCAGTGACGCTTCCTGCAATAGACGGCCAATAAATCTGAACTTGCTGCTTTTGATTACGATGAATACAGTGCACGATAGCGGCTAGATGTCATATATGTTAAAAACGTGCAGAGCAGCTCTGAATCTGCAACGTCTGGCTCAGATGCGGTCTATTATTCTTCCAGCAGACGCCGGAAAGGACGAGGAGGACAGCTTTTATACAGTTCAAAGCCCCCTAAAGCACCGATGTGAGAGAAATCTGGACGCATAGGGCGCATAAAGGAAGGCGAAATGTGTAAAAGAAAAGCCATTCGCGTTCGCAGACACCCACGGCTCGCTACTACGACAGCGTCCAGTCTGAGACGCGACCAAAGCGTGCGATGCACGCAGATCGAGCCCGCATCGCGGAAAATACATCGAAATGGCTTTACGATTAAGCAAATCTTTTTGTACCGTTCACAAAAATGTGTCAACCGAGCCAGCTAAATATAACTCCGCCTTCTTCTTCAAGCGGCCCTCGCTCTTCGGGGCAACACAAAATGCGCGCACGCGAGCAAAACGCTTCCATCCAAATCCACGCTTAAATAGTTGAACGAAATATTGCGGTTACCTGCCGTGAAACCAGTCTTTGCAGGCGTCGCATTCGATCATAAACTGGGTTACGTCGTAAGGTAATCTGCAGATGCAATAGACGGGTACAGTCGCCATGTTAGATCAATTCACAACAACAGCCGGAGAGATGGATGGGGGCAGCAGGAACCTCCCGTAACACAAACTACAGCGATATGAAGAGCCGCGGAGCTGCTCCTGCGTCCATTCGAACGTTCCCCCGATCCGACGTTACAATGTTACGATGTTAAAATGTTTCCCGCGCTGCATTGACGTGTGCATGCCCCCTGGTGACTATACGAGCGCCGAGACATTCATGAAGCCCCGAGAAAATGCATCCTTTCATTGTAATATTGTTACGTCAGTCTACAAGACGGGAAAAATCGCCTCGGTCATGCTGGTCCAGATGAATGGAGCTCATTAAACGCTGCGGCTTCTTCTCAGGGTTTCCCGGGACGATAGAAAGACGAAAATCCACCGCCAGGGATCTCCAGCCAACCGTCGAGCCAGCTGCAGCAGAGTCTATGACACGTTAATAAGATCTCACGCAGTTACGGCGTACAAGTCGAAGGAATAGAAGAACAGAGGATTAGTTCAACATTTGAAATTTCAGCTAGATATTATACGGCACTGCGCAAAGTAAAAGCACGTGTGTTAGATGGCTAGGTATTAATAACTAGTTTTTACTCATTTATATATATTATGTATATATGTATGTGTTACAAGCAACTTGAATAAAGTTGAAATTAATCAATGCCAACTAGGCTATATGGGCCTAGTCAATAGCACAATTTTTTTTTAAATTGTACGTATTTTTAAGAACGTGCAAACATGTATATATACGTATATGTATATATATATATATATACACACATACATACATATATACATATATATACATATATACACATATATATATACATATATACACATATATATATATATACATATATACACATATATACATATATACACATATATATATATACATATATATATATACATATATATATACATATATATATATACACACATACACATATATATATATATATACACACATATATACATATATATATGTAATGGGATATGGGTTGGGCACTACAAGTCCCAGCAGCCCCAGGGCTCTTAAAAGGAAGTAGTAAGGTTGTGTTTGTTCTTTTCACTTCCGGGTTTTTGATTTTGGGGAAAGGTGGCGTGGAATGTAGAGTGGCATGTAGGTAAGGAGATTTGAGTGATGCATTCTTACTACTTTGTTAGTTTTATCGATTGCATAATGAATTGATGTTGTGGTAGATGTTACTTTGGGGATATGAGCGCAGATAATCATTGCCGCCAAATACCGCGGGAGCGTTGCTGAGAACTGAGAATATGCTGTACCGACTAATAGTAGGTAGAAGTCTGGTCATATTGATTTTGTTTATAGGTGTTTTGTTTTAATTAAATTATCTGCCTTTTTATTTTAGTGGTGTGACTGGATTATTGCCTGACTGTGGCCTGACCATCTTGTCGAAATAGTGGATGTGAAAGGTATTTAACGTTTTAATGAAAAAGGGTTTTTATTTATTTTTAAATTGGAAAGTGAGTGCATCTTATTTAATGAATTCTCTAATTCTGTTGATTTTTCTGTTTGTAATGGACTGTTTCCCCCTTTTAGGGATGCATGGTTACCGTTTACTTTATGGTTAAAATATTGTTTTGTTTCGTTTCTTTATTACCTTTTGTTTGTAAGTGTGGAGATCCGGAGTGGTAGAGATTGAGGTACTAGTGAATGTGTTTGGTTGTTGATTTTATGTTTGTGTACCTTGTATTGCCCACTGTTAATTGTGTTTTGTTTAGACGGCGGTGGTTATCGGGTTGCCCTCACAGTGTGGATGACAGTGGTAAGGTGGCTGGGATTGTGTGGTGGTTTGGTCACTGTATTTCTGTGTCTTCTGTAGGTTTGCAGTGTGATTGCTGTGAGCTTGGCTGCTGTGAGAACACTTTGGCTTCTAGGCCCTTCTTTCACTTTCTTAGGCAACCTGTGGCCACCTAGGGCCAGTTTTCTTTTATTTCTTTTTCTTTATTTTGTGGGCATTTACATCCAAAAGGGTATGTGATATGTTTTAACATGTTTGACTTGTCTTTAATAAAAATGTATTTGATTCTTTAAAGTCACCTCATGGCCCCTTCTTTTGGTTATTGACACAGTGATTGGTCATCATACCACAATTGGCGTAGTCGGCAGGGTCTGTTTTTTTTTTTTTTGAGGTGGTTGTGAGGTGTTGCTTTATTGGGTTTTTTTTTTGTGTATTTCTTTTTGTTGTTTGTTAGTAAACGGTAACCGTGCATGAAGACGATCATCGCAGACTCTGGTTCATGGACTATGGATTTTATTCATGTCTGAATTGCCTTCCTAAATAATTCGTCAACAGATATGGAGCAAGAACTAATAGACTTGCGGGAGCAAGTACGGGACTTGCAAGCACAAAATGAGGAGCTGAGGAGAGAGCTCCCCCCGCGCGGCAGCAGTGCTTCTAACCAACCTCACCCTTCTGTAATTAATGCCTCATCTCCAGTGTCTTTTAATAGGGTACTTTTGTGCCTCGGGAGAGGAAGTGCCCGCGGTTTTATGGAAATATGGACTCCAACTTGAATATTGAGGACTGGATTGAGGAGGCTAAGGTGTGTATCGAGGGTAGGGGTTGGTCTGATAAGGAAAAAAGGGGTGTTTCTGCTTGATCATCTGGGAGGGGAGGCCAGAATGGAGATAAAACTCCAATCTTCAGCTATCAGGGAAAATCCAGAAGCTGTTTTTGAAGTGTTAAAAGATTTGTATGGGGGGAGACGGACATTTGTGCAATTACAACAGAGGTTTTATGAGCGAAAACAAAAAGAAGGCGAATCACTTACCGAATTTTCTCATGCTCTTATGTCATTGATGGATGCAATTCTTAACGGGAACCCAGGCAGCGTTCCGAATTCTGACAAAGTGCTTCGCGATCAGTTTGTTGAATATGTTCAAGATGTAATGCTGAAGCGTGAGTTAAAAAGATTTGTGAGGGAGAAACCATCTTCTACATTGCTGGAGGTTCGACGTGAAGCTCTTAGGTGGGTGGAAGAGGGAAATAAGGAAACAACTGCCTTATATTCTCAGTCATGGTGTAACGCTACTCATGGTAGGGTTATTGATATGGAGCCTAAGGTTAGGTTCCAGGATTCTACAGACTTAAAGGAGGTTAAGGAGATGTTAAAACAACAGCAAGTACAAATAAATGACCTTACCCAGCGTTTTGATAGTTTTATGTCTCAGAGGAATGATCCACCTGTTGTTCCTTCAACTAGGCAGAATTCTTCACGTCGATGCCTTCGCTGTAATAGAGTTGGGCATATTGCCAGATACTGTCGGTCATCCTGGCCTGTTGAGTCAAATGCTAGGTCACCTCAGGCAAATGTCAATGAGACTTCTGTTGGGGAACCTGATAGTGTAGCCCCTCCTGCAATCTTGAGTCAGATCGCAGAGGAAGCTAGTGAAGCCGCACAAACTCCTGTGTGCCCTACTATTTTGCAGCGTCTTGTGGGCAAATGCCCTATTGTGACTGCGGTAATGGGGGGGGTTGAGATCTCATGTTTACTGGACACTGGGTCAATGGTAACTACTGTAACAGAGTCATTTTTGAGAAACATTTTCGACAATTGAGGGTGGATGCTCTTAAAAATGTAGTTGGCTTCAATTAAAAGCAGCTAATGGTCTTGCAATACCATATGTGGGTTATTTTGAAATAGATGTGATTGTGTTGGGGCAAACTCTTCCAAGGCAAAGCGTTTTGGTTGTGAAAGATCCGGTTGATACACTGTTCCATCAGAAGAAGGCACTTACTCCAGGCCTCTTGGGTATGAATGTAATTGGACAATGTTATAATGACTTGTTTGAAAAACATGGCCCAGCACTATTTTCAGTCCCTCAGGTCAGGCAGGCAGAGTTAGGCTGGAGAGATGCCTTGTCTCAGTGTCACCAAGCTGAGGAGTCCCCCGTCCCTGGATTTGTTGGTTATGTGAGAGTCCAGTCCTGCCAACCTGTCCAGATTCCGGCTGGAACGATGAGGTTAGTACCTGCTTTGTGTTCAAAGAATATACAAAGTGGTAAAGTAGTTTTTTTAGAACCTCAGGGTCCAGAGGGTGGGGGCCTGCCTGCTGGAGTATTAATTTCACCTGCCTTGTTGCAGTGTACGCAAGGTGTGGTTCATGTACCAGTAGTTAATGTTGGTATGGAACCTTTATATTTGCCGCCAAGAATTAGATTGGGTAGCTTAATTATTGCGGAAATTATGAAATCTAATCAAGACATCTTTTTCAAGAAAGATTTATCACAGGATCCTAAAGCAGTGATTGTCCATTGTCAAACTATTACATCAGAGTCCAGTACTGATTTGCAGGGGCTAGAATTCCCTGGGCTTTCAGATGCTGAGGGGGAGGAAGTTAGAAGATTGTTGATTAAATATTCAGACGTTTTCGCTAAGCATGATGGTGATTTGGGTTGTTCAAATTTAATTGATCATCAAATTCCCTAATAGATGATATACCAGTGCGCCAGCGTTATCGTAGAATTCCGCCCAGTCAGTTCGAGGAAGTGAAGGCACATATTAGACAGTTGTTGGACAGTCACGTTATTAGGTGAGAGTGGTAGCCCATATGCCTCACCAATTGTTTTGGTGAAGAAGAAAGATGGATCCTTAAGAATGTGTATAGATTACCGCCAGCTTAATGCAAGAACTCGTAAAGATGCCTATCCCCTACCAAGGATCGAGGAATCATTGGATGCCTTAACTGGAGCTAAGTGGTTTTCAACTTTGGATTTGGCAAGTGGATATAACCAGGTACCAGTTGCTGAAAGGATCGATTTAAGACCGCTTTTTGCACTCCATTTGGGCTCTTTGAGTTTAATAGGATGCCATTTGGATTGTGCAATGCTCCAAGTACTTTTCAAAGATTGATGGAGCGAATTTTTGGAGATCAGAGTTTCCAAACTTTATTACTTTATTTGGATGATGTGATTGTTTTTTCTACAACAGTTAAGCAACACCTGCAACGATTGGCGCTGGTGCTGGATCGTCTGAGACAACAGAACTTAAAGATAAAACTGAGCAAATGCTGCTTCTTTCGCGCAGAAGTGCGTTATTTGGGGCATGTGGTCTCTGCTACAGGGGTCAGTACAGATCCAGAGAAAATAGCAGCAGTAGCTAAGTGGAACCAGCCGCAAAATCTTCAAGAACTTCGATCTTTTCTTGGTTTTGCAAGTTACTATCGCCGGTTTGTTAAGAATTTTTCACAGATTGCTGCCCCCCTGAATACATTAGTAGCGGACATGATCCGGGGACAGAAGAATAAACGACCCAAGATTAATTTGGGGACGAAATGGACTGACTTGTGTGAAAATGCTTTCCAGGCCCTTAAATCTGCTTTGACCAAGGCTCCAGTCCTGGCTTATGCTGATTTTAGTAAATCTTTTATTTTGGACATTGATGCAAGCCACCAAGGTCTGGGTGCTATTTTGTCTCAAGAGCATGGAGGCAAATGTCGACCAGTGGCATTTGCAAGTAGAGGATTACGACCGTCTGAACGAAACATGCAGAACTATAGCTCAATGAAGCTGGAGTTTTTGGCCCTGAAATGGGCTGTTGCAGAAAAGTTCAGAGAGTACCTGTTGGGTCAGAAATGTTTGGTATATACAGATAATAATCCCCTTAGCCATTTGCAAACTGCGAAGCTGGGAGCATTGGAGCAGCGTTGGGCTAATCAGTTGGCAGACTTTGATTTGGAAATAAAATACAAACCTGGACGCTCCAATGTTAACGCGGATGCCCTTTCTAGAAAAAGTATTGCGTCTGTGGCAGAACTGGCTATGACTACTGCAATGCCGAAGGAGGTGCATCAATGTGTTCATGACAGTCAGCATGTAATGGTCAGTGAAACAATTTCAGTTTTCCCTGAACAACCTAGAGAAAATCTTGGTGCCCTGCAAGAGGCTGACCCGGTTATTGGGCGATTCCTGGTGTATTGGGATCGTCGAAGACCCCAGATGCTCAGGAGAGAGCGGTAGAGTCATCAGCGGTGCTTGAATTGGTGCGGCAGTGGGGAAGCTGGTGAAGATGGAGGGGTGCTGTATCGGAGATTCTGTCCCCAGGATGAACACAGAGAGATTCGTCAGGTTGTTTTACCAGCTGTCCTCAGGGAAAGGGTTCTCACAAGCCTGCATGATGACCATGGCCATCAAGGAATTGAGCGGACAGCAAGTTTAGTGAGAACTCGGTGTTATTGGCCGTGTATGTTTAAGTTCATTGAGGAATGGTGTAAGAAATGCCAGCGCTGCACCCTAGCTAAAGTGGTGCGACCAAAAGTACGTAGCTTTATGGGACACCTGACAGCAGAAAGACCGCTAGACATTTTGGCCGTGGATTTTACATTGTTGGAACCTGCGTCAAATGGACTTGAAAATGTATTGGTGTTAACTGATGTATTTTCTAAGTTCACACAAGCTATCAACTAAAGACCAAACAGCAGCAACAGTGGCACGTGTTTTAGTGGAACGTTGGTTTTACTTATTTGGAGTACCACGACAAATTCATTCAGATCAGGGCGGTGCTTTGAAAGTAAGCTGATTCAAGAATTATGCAGATTGTATGCTATTTCAAAAACTCGCACCACCCCTTATCGACCTCAAGGGAATGGTCAATGTGAACGTTTTAATAGAACAATGCATGATTTGCTGCGCACATTACCTCCAGAGGAAAAACGTCATTGGCCAGATCATCTTGCTCAGGTGGTTTTTGCATATAATACCACAGAACACCAGTCTACTGGGTACGCCCCTTATGTCCTTATGTTCGGACAAGAGCCCCATTTGCCTGTTGACTTTCTGCTGGGACTGGATAGTCATGTCCAGAGTGATGCAGAGTGGGTTGTGGACCACAAAAATAATTTGGAAAGAATATTTACCAAGGCTCGAGGACGTCTTCAGTATGCTACAGAATACCGAGCTCGACTAAATGATCTTCAGGTGCGACATGAAAAGTTAAGTGAGGGGCAGGTGGTGTATCGGAGAGCACATAACTTCAAGGGCAGAAATAAGATCCAAGATGCATGGGATTCAACCCCTTATAAAGTGATTCGATGTCTAGATGGACATGGAGCTGTGTATGCTGTCGCACCGGCAGATGGAGTTGATGGGATCAGAAACATTCATCGTTCTGAATTGCGTCCAGCCTATGTCTCTCCAGATGACCCTGGCCTCCTAATCTAGTTGATCATCAGGACACTGCTAGAGAAGCAGATGAAGACATGGTAATGATTTCATTGATGCCTGGGAGTGTATCTACTCAAGATAAAGCTCAACTTCTGTCCAGACCTCAATCTTTGCAGGAAGATATCAATTGTCCTTGACTTCAGTAGGTGATGTTGAAGCCCATCTTCCTTCACAACATGAAGCGGTAGTAAGGCGTACAAGAAGGGTAACAGCTGGATGCCATTCAAACCCATATCATCTCCTAGGCCTGTATGCATTAGTGAAACTCAGTTAAATGGTCCAGTTACTCCTCTTATGATGGGGCTGTCCAATAATAACCCCACCGTAGTGTTTCGCCCATGGTTGTAGGGGCTAATGTAATCGACGGGACGGCGATTTAAATTGAAGGGGGTAGATTGTAATGGGATATGGGTTGGGCACTACAAGTCCCAGCAGCCCCAGGGCTCTTAAAAGGAAGTAGTAAGGTTGTGTTTGTTCTTTTCACTTCCGGGTTTTGATTTTGGGGAAAGGTGGCGTGGAATGTAGAGTGGCATGTAGGTAAGGAGATTTGAGTGATGCATTCTTACTACTTTGTTAGTTTTATCGATTGCATAATGAATTGATGTTGTGGTAGATGTTACTTTGGGGATATGAGCGCAGATAATCATTGCCACTTAAATACATGGAGCGTTGCTGAGAACTGAGAATATGCTGTACCGACTAATAGTAGGTAGAAGTCTGGTCATATTGATTTTGTTTATAGGTGTTTTGTTTTAATTAAATTATCTGCCTTTTTATTTTAGTGGTGTGACTGGATTATTGCCTGACTGTGGCCTGACCATCTTGTCGAAATAGTGGATGTGAAAGGTATTTAACGTTTTAATGAAAAAGGGTTTTTATTTATTTTTAAATTGGAAAGTGAGTGCATCTTATTTAATGAATTCTCTAATTCTGTTGATTTTTCTGTTTGTAATGGACTGTTTTCCCCTTTTAGGGATGCATGGTTACCGTTTACTTTATGGTTAAAATATTGTTTTGTTTTCGTTTCTTTATTACCTTTTGTTTGTAAGTGTGGAGATCCGGAGTGGTAGAGATTGAGGTACTAGTGAATGTGTTTGGTTGTTGATTTTATGTTTGTGTACCTTGTATTGCCCACTGTTAATTGTGTTTTGTTTAGACGGCGTGTGGTTATCGGGTTGCCCTCACAGTGTGGATGACAGTGGTAAGGTGGCTGGGATTGTGTGGTGGTTTGGTCACTGTATTTCTGTGTCTTCTGTAGGTTTGCAGTGTGATTGCTGTGAGCTTGGCTGCTGTGAGAACACTTTGGCTTCTAGGCCCTTCTTTCACTTTCTTAGGCAACCTGTGGCCACCTAGGGCCAGTTTTCTTTTATTTCTTTTTCTTTATTTTGTGGGCATTTACATCCAAAAGGGTATGTGATATGTTTTAACATGTTTGACTTGTCTTTAATAAAAATGTATTTGATTCTTTAAAGTCACCTCATGGCCCCTTCTTTTGGTTATTGACACAGTGATTGGTCATCATACCACATATATAATTGCAAAATGAATGTTTGCACGTTCTTAAAAATACGTACAATTTAAAAATATGTATATATATGTGTGTGTATATGTATATATATATATATATATATATGTATATATATGTATATATATATATATACACGCACACACAGACACACAACTGTATGTATTTAATAACAATATTGTATCATTTACACATATATATATATACACATACACACACATATATATATATACACACACATATATACATATATATATAATTGCAAAATGAATGTTTGCACGTTCTTAAAAATACGTACAATTTAAAAATTTGTATATATATGTGTATATATATATATATATATATATATATATGTGTATATATATATATATATATATATATATATATGTGTATATATATATATATATATATATATATATATATATATATATATATATATATATATATATATATATATATATATATATATATATATATATATATATATATATATATATATATATATATATATATATATATATATATATATATATATATATATATATATATATATATATGTATATATATATATATATATATATATATGTATATATATATATATATATATATATATATATGTATATATATATATATATATATATATATATATGTATATATATATATATATATATATATATATATATATATATATATATATATATATAAATAAATGAAATACTCCAGTGGTTTATCTAGGTGAATATTAAAATCAAATCGTGTCATCTGTGTTCACACAGTTCAGTTATAGATCGACCTATTGGTGGTGCTAGATGGTTTGAGAAAGAGATCTGACTTCCACCTCTCAGTGTGCTGAATGTCACAACTTTTTATCGTTCTCAGGGCTGCCACAGTGTCAAACTCAGAAAAGCGGAAATGAAAAGCAGGATTAAAATAGGCACTTGTTTTGCAGAATACAAAGTGGTGTGTTTTTTTTGTTTGTAATTATACAAATATTTATGAATATCTACACAGGGCTTTGGAAAGGTAAGACATGACCTTTTCAAGACGAAGTAAAAACAGTTTAACAAAATACATGTATATGATCTAGAAATATGAATGTCCTGTATTAGCAATGCTTTAAAGTTTGAAAATACAACTTGCAAAAAAAATTTACGTTCCTCATCAGTATTTCGGTTTTTCAGTGCAAATGTCTAAAGATTCTTAAAACACATTTACAAGTCTTGTTTTATAAGGAAAGTGATCATAAAGTTAGTTTATGATTACAAGAACAAATATCTGCCAGTGGGCTCAGACAAACGTAATTAAAGGGAAAACAAGTTTTCACACCACACTGATAAATGTTTATTTTGTTTCTCCAGACCAAAACTTTCAATGTTCAGTTTGCTTCTGAAGTAAAAGGATGCTAATATATCTGTACAGGAAAGAAAAAACCACAATAACACTGTTTTGCATCCAAAAAAAAATAGTGCCCTAACTTGTGAATTTAGGCCTTTGTCTATGGAAGGTTAAATAATGACTGTTTTCAGACAATTCTGAAGCCTGCGCAAACCCTGTTATCAAACATTGCTGTTTTCGTGGAGCTTTTACTAAAGATCATGACTTGACAGTTTATTCTCCAGCAGGGGCCGAAAATAGCCCTGCGCTGTTGCAAAGCCGTAATAAGCCGTGTGAAAACATGATAAAGGCATGCCCAACCTGTAGTATAAAATCGAAGACAGCGTGACGCTTAAAAACACACACATACAAAACTAATTATTCTAAAAGAATAAAGACTTTTATTAAGCATTGTAAGTTGCATTCAATTTCCTTCAAATACATCACACCACAAACCATCAACAATCACTCAAACCCAACAGTAGTTCATTCTTTTACAACCCATAAGTTAGGAAGAAACTCCGATCAACTTACATCAAGGAAACCTATTTAGACTTGCGGCAGGGGACTGAGGGGAATACACCATATTTCTGATCACTAATAGTGCGATGAAAAGCATCAGTATTAGATGGAGAAGTAATGATTCTCGTTTAGAAGTACGTTTATAAATTCTCAAAACACTAAAGTAAACATCAAAATGATTACAAGTGTACTTGCTTAGGCTAAATTCTCAAATGGGAGGTCGAACGTTTCGCGAAACGTGTTCCGAGCTAAGAAAAGGGGGTAGAATTTAAGATCGAAGCCTTTTTTTTTTCTTTATTTTTTAAAAAGATAATTTTTTCCGGAGATGATTTGCTAGTATGAATGTGGAAAACAGCAACAGAGAATAATGCATACAGTGATGAGTACACCAGGATTAACAATATTTAAAGTGGCTAGATAAATGTTGGAGTAAATACAACAGAGGTCAATAAATCACAGAAATAATAAACTTAAGGTTAGCGCAAATCAGTTACCGACTAACCGTTAACACCTTTTATAGGACTATTACTGATTATCAGCCTTTTTAAAATTTTGCAAATGGGCACGGTATTTGTAATGAGGGAAGAAATAGGAGAACATGCATCATAACTACACACCATTTCGCTTGTTTGTTTTTTTTTGTTTTGTTTTTTTTTTTAATCATGAGCCATGCAGAAAGTTTAGCTGAGACAGTTGTACTAATGTGCTACATTTGATTCAACAGACCACTGGTGCATGGCATTTTCTGACACGGAAAGAGACACTGGTGTTTTTTCGAGAGCTCATTTGCAACTCGTGACAATTGTCTAACCATTTCCTGACGTTACCTATAATCGCTAATGCGTGACATTTTGAGCTCGTCAGAACTTAAGATGCAGCGGTAATACTAGTTACTCAATGTCAAAACACCCGCACGTTTAAAACACAGGTAAACTCACAGTGATGACACAGGAGAAACGCGATCTTGGTTTTGTCTTTTTCAAATCGTGAGTTTTACGTTTTCAAACAATAAAAAAAAAAAAAAAAAAAAGCATTTACTGTGACAATACAAACTCAATTACAATGGCAAATATATATATGGTACTTGAATCTCAACTTACTGAAACTAAAAGACTGGCAAATGAAAATCTGTATTTTCGGTTTCTGCATTTCATCGAGAAAGTGAAATAATTTCATGTAACCAGTTTTGAAACGCGCAATATCGCTGACGAGGGAGAACACCGTCTTTTATCATCAAACTGGTACGATTCTCTATATGACTTGTATATCTATGTTTTACCGAGAGGCTTCCTCATCAGAACTTTATGGTTTTAACTCGCTGATGTCAAAGAGGGATTTCAAAAATTCGTAAGTCCTCATTTTATCACTTTCGGAGAGGAAAAAATGTACACCAACTGTAGGTCTTCCATCCTTCCAGATATTCCATAACACGTAACCTTCCATCAACCTTCACCCTCTCTATAAAAATAGGTTTACTCTTCTGTTTTTAAGACGGCGGCTTCCAGAGCTTCATCTCTGCAGCCCTCGCCATCTTCATTTAGTGCATTTAAATGAGGATTAGTATTGCACATTTTAGATTCATTGCTAAAGGCACTTTCAGGGTGGTTTGTAGCCCTGCTTTCCCCTTCGTTTCCATTGAGCTGGTCTGCCTCTTTACTCTCCACCAAGCCGTTCTCTGCTGCTGTGGACCCTTCTAACGGCAGATGTGGCGTTTTGGTCACCAACTTCGGCTTCTTTCTGTCTTTTATCACTTCATTGGTTGAGGCAGCATATGCAGGCTTGCTCTGTTAAAATTCATTTTTAACATTTTCAACATGTTTTACTGTCAGTATCCATAAATCTGAGCCAAAATAACGCAATTTTAACTAATCCACTCCAAATGGAACTGATCAACTATGATTAAAAGGTTTTTTTGGTCAGTAAGATTTTAATGTAATGTAAAGGTTTTTGAAAGAAGTACCTTGTGCTCACCAAGGCTGCATTTATTTGATCAAAAATACAATAATACTATAAAATATATTAAAAATGTAAAAACTATTTTATATCTTTTAAAACTATTTATTTAGCATATTTATTCTGTTTTTTTTTTTTAAATGTAGGAAACATTAAGATTCACCTGGTATGTTCCCTGACTCTTGAACCCTCTAGTGTGGTATTTGGTTCCTCGACCAAAGGTCCTTATAACAGGAGTAGAAATCACGCCTCTTGGACGACTGTTCAACGAAAAAAAGATCGATTTAAATGATCAAAAATAAAAAAGTATATACAAAAGTATTAAACATGATATTAAAGGCATTTACGCACATTTCAATACAGGAATTTATCTATAAATAGGCAGTAAAAAAATGACTGAAAATGTAATGCTTACCCTCTGGTTGGTCCACCAACTGACACCACCTGTATGGGAAATGAGGCTCTTCCTCTTCCACGACGACTACCAGCCCACTGACCCACCACTGTGCCTGCGATCTCGAGCTTACCACCCTGTGAGGGGATGGCTTGAAGCCCTACTTCAGAGGAGTGAAATTAACAACAACTTTAATAACTGATTGACCAAGTTCACAAAGCCACTCAGTGGTTGTTTCTCACTTTTAAAAGCTAGCAGTAAACATTACATTAACATGTAACTTCTAAAACAGCATCACAACTGAACTATGAAATAATCAATTACTAATAAAAGGCTGTTTGGTATGTGCCAATTAGTCTAGCAATCATTCTTACCAGGCATGCCCCTGCCTCTACCCTGCAGTGGGGGCAGAGGAGGTGGAGGGTAGAAGGTGCTGTTGGGGGGGTAGAAAGGCATTGCGTGTGGGGGTGGAGGGGGAATGCGATCGGCTGGGGTGGCGAGAGAAGTTCAGACCCTCCAGGATACTCTGACGCATCTTCTCCACCTTGGCAACTAATTCAGTCTGGGATCACAAGGCGAAACATGCAACTTTTCATTTAAAAAAATGTATAAAATAAAAAAAAGTTAATTAATAAAAATGTATATATGTATGTATATATGTATATGTATATATGTATGTATGTATGTATATATGTATATGTATATATGTATGTATGTATATATGTATATATATATATATATATATATATATATATATATATATATATATATATATATATATATATATATATATCAACTAATACAACACTGTGGATTAACGTTTAACAGCTGAGCAATAAATTACAATGAGCTAGAGGCACCATAAATGAAAGTGCACTAAAGACTACAAGCTAAACAATTACCATTTCACCTCCAAATACATCTATATGTATGTATTACTTGCCAAAATAATTCAAACTCACAGAATAAAGTATTAATTGACCTCAAACATTTGAACAGCAGTACTAGAAATATTATTAATCACTTTAGTAGTAATATGATTAATAATAGTAGTAATATGATTTACCAAAAACTATTTTTGGAATGATTTTTTTAAAATGTTCCTTTTACTCTTTAAAAGAAACTAAATGAATGAAATAATAACAAAAAATTTATATAGTAATAATTAGCATTATTACTATTGTTATTATTGACCTGGAATTACTAAATCTATTGACATCCATTCTTGAATTTCCTCAGCCACCCAAGGTTGTTTATTTGTTGCCTCAGGTATCAGTATCAATAATGAAGTACCAAAGTCTGCTGTGTACCAAAGCCAAAATTGGTCTCGATCTAAAAAAAAAAAAAAAAAGGACCAGAGGCTGGTAACGCACTGAAGCCATAATTGGTTTCAATCCATCCCCATCACACCATTCTATCATCAATCTTTTCTGCTGTAGTACTTCAATCTAGTGTGTCAGTTTGAGGTCAGTGTTAAATCATTCTGTCAGTAATGGCTTTGAACCTCTTATGAACATAAAAAAAAAAACACAGCGGTGCTGTGCTGTGCCGGTTGTACCTGACCATCGCAGAGGTCAATGAGTGGGGCCTTGTCCCTGCTGGCCCGGATGAGTTTACTCTGTAGCAGCTTGCCATCAAAATACATCCATGGACAGCAGTGTTCCCAGGGAATTGGCTGCCCGCACACGTCATTGGCAAACAGCGCCATATCCACGCCGCTCATAAAAAGAGCAGCCAGCTGAACACCGCGTGGATCCAGGTTATCAATCTGCCGCGACAGATGCAGTGACAGTCAAACAAAGCTCTTAAGGTTAAATAAGCAGCTACATGTTAAACCACCCAGCAGATTACAACCCCTTCCCCCTCAGCCAAAGCACAAAGCAAGCATGAACACATCTATCCATACATGTAGACTAAATGCACAAACCAATCCAGCCAATTTAGCCATTGAGAGCAACCAGCAATGGCAGCAGCGGTTTAAAAGCAAGTACATCGACAGACTGACAGACATGGACAGCCACGACACAGCACAGCCTGCTGTGTGGATGGTTTACATTTTTTTTTTTATGGGCTCAGCCACAGACTGAAATAAGCAGGGGAAAAAAGCAGCTCAGCTCGCTAAGTAAACCATCTACACAAAAAGACTACATTCCTAGCACTCAGGTTGCTCAAATGCCATGTCTTTTCCCCCGCAAAGCTGACTATCAGATGAAAACATGCTTTTACAAAGCATTAAGGCCAATCAGCCTGGCAAGAGTTCTTACAAAGTAAGAAGTATCCAGAAAAAAAAAATACCTAAAATGTATTGCTTTAAATACATTAATGTACAAATATATCTTTTACAGATTAATAAATAAACTAAATTAAAAGAACTATGGGCCATTCACACCAAATCTGAATGTGAAACATCATACACGATCTTTGAAGAAACATGCCACTGTTTTTGAAAATGGGCTCATTTTCCAACTCCTCCAGAGTTAAACAATTGACTTTTACCGTTTTTGAATTCATTCAGCCGATCTCTGGGTCAGGTGGAAGCACTTTTAGCAGCAGCTTAGCATAGATCATTGAATTTGATTAGCCCATTGGCATCTCGCTCAAAAATAACGAGAGTTTCGATATTTAAACTTGACACTTTCAGAGATACATTGTGTACTAAGATTGACGGAAAATGAAAAGTTGTGATTTTCTAGGCTGATATGACTAGGAGCTATGCTCTCAAAGATTCAGTGATCTATGCTAAGCTGCAATGGTCTATGCTAAGTGCTCCACAAGACCCGGAGACTGGCCGAATGGATTCAACAACTGTTAAACAACTGTTTACCTCTAGGGAAGTTGAAATTAGAAAAAAATAGTGGCGTTCCTTTAAAAATATATATGTTATCTATTAACTCCTTAACAGTATTCTTAATAATTTTAAATATATTTTAAATATATTTAAATCTTTCAGAGGCTAAAACATTTGTATTTAAAAATTAAGGAAAAGTTCACCCAAAAATGAAAATTCTGCCATGATTTACTCAACCTCAAATAGGTCCAAACCTATATGAATTACTTTGTTCTGCTAAACATAAAGGAAGATATTTTGAAAAGTTTGTAAACAGGCTGTTTTGGGTCACCATTGACTTCTATAGGATTTTTTTACTACTATGGAAATCAATGGTGACCCAGTCTGGGTCTAAACAGTCTGGTTTTAAACTTTTCCAAATATCTTCATTTGTGTACAAGAAAAACAAAGAAATACAGGTTTGGAACTACTTGAGAATTAATGATGACAATTTTCATTTTGGGGTCAACTATTCCTTTAATTCTGGCATCCAAACTACAAATGGTTGAAGTTAAATTATTAATATTATATTAATAAATATTCTGTTAAGGAGTTAGATTGAAATAAAAATATTGTTTTGAAGGAACACAACTAAAAAGTCAATTATAATTATAGCACACATCCCTTTCTTTACTTTTGTTACTGTTATCATATTGGCCAAATTTCATGTTCCTTAGAAAAAAAAATTCTTATTTTGAGAGTTTTTATTTTCATGATGTTTAGTCACATATGCCTTGATGTGAACGGGCCTTTAATGTGGGATTGTGGGTATTCTCTGGACACTCCTCATGCACCATTCCCTACATAAATCACCTTCAGGTCCTGCAGCTGGTCAGGCTCATAAAGTTTAGGAGAAAGTGCTTGAGCTAGGAAAGCGTCAAGTTCGTTACGACGCAAAATTCTTACTCCTGGCCATTGTAACATAAACCTGAGGTAAAACACAAAGGAGTGAAAACACAAGAGCTGAAGAGCTGATACTGAAGGCCCTTTCTGCAATGGATTAAACCATTTGTAATTCTAGGAAACCATTTAAAAATATTTCACAATGTTTTTTATGTCTCAAAAAATGGTTTCGATTCTCACCGTAGAACGCAACACAGCACCATAAGAGGTGTGGGGACATTGGCAGGGTTTAGCATAGCTGGAGTGTCCGACCTCATGCAGGCCAAGAAAGCCCTCATCCTCCGGTTCTTGTCCTCTACTGCCTTGCCCAGCCAGAGTTTCTTCAGGTTTGGGCAGGTCCACTCCCGGAAGGGTAGAGCTTCCACTAGTTCAGGGGTGTGTGGAGATTTGCCTTTGTAAGCAGCCCATTCTTTTATTATAACAGTTGGATCTACAAAGATAGGATCAAAAAAGCTTAACTGAGGTATTTGCCAAATACATTTATAAAAAAATTCATATTATATCAAAAATATTTAGATTGGTGAATTGGTAGTTAAGTTTTTTCCACTATGAATTCGATAAATCTTTTTTTCTGCCTACTCCTGTCATAATAGCATATACAGTATAACTCCTGAGCTCATAGTGGATCTGCTTTGAAAGGTTTGGCTAATAAAAAAAAAAATTACAATTCTGAATAACAGTGTTTCCCTCTTCTATTTCCATATCTTGTATTCTAATATCAAACCAGGAAAAAAAAGGATGTCAATATTAACAGAGCTAATATTAGTTTTTGAATGATGGTAATTATCGAAATGAATGTGCCCAGTTACAACCTAGAATAACAAGCTAATGTCAACACTCAAGTGCACTCTCTGAATAATTAAATCAGCCATCTACAGGCCCCAGGAGAAATTTTAGGCATTGAGAACAAGGTTGAGAATTGAGAACAGATCATGTCAAAATAACTAACAATTCATTAGTAACATTTATCAGTTGATTTAGACCTCAGAATAGTTTGTGACTACACAGGTTAGGCTATTTTACTCATTTAAATGCCTTTTCCTGAGCAGCTATTTTTCTTCTCATTGTTTATTTTTTTAACACCATATCTGCATCAAAGGCTATATTTATGTACGCCCTATTTTTGAAATTTTGAATAATAACATCAGAGAAGATGCAATGTGCTGCGATGACGTAGATGCAGATGGATTGGTAAAGGTATGCCTCATGAATAGTAATTACACTAAACAGATGGCTGTTCCAAGAGGGTTATGTAACAATGTTGTAATTCATAAATCTGCCAAATTGCCAATAGCTTACCAAATTGCTTAAGTACTTCGAAAACACAAAAACTGGTGGTTCCAAAAACAAAGACAATTGTTAGAGACAATTTTCCTTATTAGTGTTACTTACGATTGTTTAAAAAGTTGGATTGTTCCAATTTAGCTGGGAATTTCTGTATTACTTACAATCGGGGAGGCGATTTCTCCTCATGGCAAGTCTCTCTGCCTTCTTTTTGGCCTCTGCCAGGCTGAAGAGCACCCCGTAAACATACTGACGTACTGGCCGGTACAGCTGCACCGCAGAGGGCAGGTCTTTGTTAGCTTCATCCTCTATGGTGACAGATAACTTTATCTCACCCTGCAAAAAATAACCATCAAACACCGTTAACCGTAACAGTGTAACGAGCGGCAGTTTCAAAGTTACAACGGAATTGCTAGTAACTAAAAGCTGACCTTTGTAAGAACATGGTAAATATATGGGTACATGAGGCCCTTTTTGTGTCTGTGCTCAGCGACTCGTAGCACCTCTGGTGCCACCACTGGTAAAGGGGGGGTGGTAATATCCATGTGATTTCTCGTTGGCATAGAAAGGAGGGATGGAATTTGGGCATTGACCCCTATGTGACCTTTCCCCTCTGGGCCTTGGTTTACAGGGGAGGTCACAGAAGGATCAGACTGAAAGAGAAATGAAAGAATACAAATGGACATAACATTATTGTATCACGATTGTCTACCAAATTATCTTTTAACAGGCATGCAATATTTTAACACAGAGCTAAAATGTCGACCCACTTGATTTTGGTCCCCATGGTCTCCTTCTGGGATGTTGTCCATCTGGTTTCTCTGTTTGTCCCATCCCTTATGGTCACTTACATGGCTGCATTTCAGAATGAAATGGATTCACCAATATTAAAATTCAGCCAGATACCAATAACCCATATTTTCGTATTTTTCCCAGTAACAGATTAAGATATTTTGTCTGAGTAAATTAAACAAAACATTTTAAGTGCTACAAGTGAATTTAGGCTGGATGCTGATGAAAAGCTGGATACTGATTTTGTAATTTACAAAAGATTACATTTAAACGAATTTTTAGTGGTTTTAAAGTTTAAATTCCCTTGTTCTCGATTACTCACTTGGCAGTGGAGCCTGTGTTTTCTTCATTCTCGGAGGACGAGGATGTGGATGAGGTGATGAAGAAGGCTGGGTCTGTGTGGTTGGAGTTGCCGCCGTGAGCAGAGTTGATGGGGGACAACCTCTCGTAGAGCGGCGTGTGCTGCTTCCCGTCATTAGGAATGTTGCTGTAGCTATTCTGTTCTAGGAGCCCTTTACCTGACGGGTCCACATCATGGACAGGCTCGGCCAACGGAGGGCCGGAATAGCCATGCTGGACCTGGGAGAAAGAACAGAAACGTGTACGTGTCAGTCGCGAGTCATTCTCTGTAGACCGTAATGGTGAAATTTTACTCACCCCAGGCTTGCCGGGAATGTTAAGCATTTGCGGTGCTGCTGGCAATCCCATCTGATTTGGTCTGACTGTGGGCATACAAACGTAGAAAAAAAAAAAAGAGCCCGGTTCAATCTCTGGAGCAAAAACTGAAAACATGTAGAGAAACTTGGAAAGAAAAACAACCATTCCCAGAAAAGATACATATTTTTTTTTAATGCTAAAAAAGCCCTGAGATTCTCGTTATACCGCATGTCCACCCACCATGGAAACTGACCTTGATGCATTCAAAATGTGTGTAGGCACAGAGACGCAGTGACGTATATGAAATACAGCCCGCATCCATACCATTCCAGCAACACCAGATCATTTAAAAATCACCCAAAAAGTCTTAATTTGATCAAAGGACTATTACAGTTCTACAAGACAACCACTATAATGTGTCAAAATGCTCTCGCTAATTGGAAGATGCGAATTTTATTCTCTCATCCCATAATGTTCAACTACTATCCTTTCAATGAACCTGTTGAAAGTTTTCAGGCGAGCTAAAGAGAGTTTTTCCAGACTAGCGGCTCCCTGTGCGAGAGTCCTTTCTAAAGAAGCCCATTTGTATGCACAGGGCACAGCGGCCAATCCAAGTGCACACAAGGTCTGAGGCAAGTGGGAAAATTTCTCACATTACTGTGAGGGCTGAGACTGAGAGACGGTTAAGAAAGAGACAGAGGGTGCCTCTTAAACCTGGCCTCAAACACAGACAGGAAAACACAACACCGGGCGAGCATTAGTACACTTGTCCTGCTCCAAGAACTTAACAAGAACAGATGTCGTTCTGTCAGAGAGGGAAAATCAAAAATATAGACAATCTTACCTAAATAGGGGGGAAAGTGAGGGGGCTTGCTGGCGGTGGCGTAATACTCCACTGCTTTTTTGAAACGGACAACTTTGTCATCGGTTCGAGACTAGAATGCAAAGCAACAGAATTAACAGCGTCCACAACTCTTAAAAGATTGTAGTTCCACCAACATTTTGGCATCCTTTACTCATCCAAATGTTGAAACAAAATGACTTCGCATGCATGCATGCGCAAGGCATGATATATATATATATATATATATATTAAAAATTACACACACACACAGAATTGAATCTATTCATATTTATAATTAATATATTGAATTATATTGAGAATTTGGCTGCATTAAAATACAGTATGTGACATGGAGGCGTAGATATTATGATGTATTGACGTCAAGAAAAGGCTTATTATCGCTGACATCATCTAGCAACTTTTCAAGCTAGCTTTAGCTACTTTTCATTGAAAGAAGTTGGTAACACTGTCCGACATTGGCCAAACAGTGTAGAAAAAGCTGCGTTCATGTGCACGGGGCCTGAGTCAGCGGTAAAGACTTTTATAGTGAAACTGTGATTCACAGCGTGTCAATATACAGCCATATCTCACGCCTACTCGTGTGTATTGCTTATGTGATATTGCTTAAATCCTTTTTTTTTGCTTTTTACAGCCCTATCACAATTTAGTTTTTTCCAATTAATTATGCATCCCTACATGGGGTTGAGTAAAGGGTGATAAAACGTACAATTTTGGGGTTTATTTATCTTGTTAAATGTGCAACAACGGTGCGTTACCTGGGAGTGCTTGAATATGTCTTTAGCGATAGCTTCCAGGTCATGGACATCTTGTAGGTTGCGGACATAGTCTGCCACGGCTCTTATGACAACATCACATGGAGGAAGAACGAGTTGGTGGGCACGGACCTGCGTCAGAGAAAACAACCCATCACACCCCCAGCAAAAGCTCCTTCTGCTTAAAATGTGATGGGCATCATAGGAGTACATATCTGACTAGGTACAGCGTGACAAATTTACAAAAACACACATTAGATTAATCTGCTTAACTGACAACGCCTATCATAAACTGCCGCGGGGGTTTTGCACAAGTAATTGTCAACTATAGGCACAAACACAGACATATGCTAAAATGAACTGAGAGTGAAAGCACAAAAAGTAAAAAAAAGCCAGGTGTTAAAATAGAGTATAACCCACTCTATTCTAGTGCACAGTGAATCAATAAAGCCATCTGTCAAGCAACACCAACACTAAAAGAAGATAACAGAAGGTTACGCATGAAGCCATTACTCGGCTCAACTCTTTCTTTTACAATCGCAGTGCTCGATTGTTTAGACCAACTTCAAAGAACGAGTATTTAAACGCCAAAAGGGTACGTGTTGAGGACAATGCCGAAGTGATTTTTCATGGTCCTGATAAGTTATTTGCCAGACCTCATTTCAATCTGGTTGTCAAGGAAACTGGTCACAGAGGCTTATATCTGAGGGAATCTAATGAGAACTGAAGTCTTATTTTTTTCACCCTTTAAACACGTTTTAGTCAATGTAGAAAAAACTTGAAGTCTTTGAATTATTATACACAACGCATTTATTTCCATTGTGTGATGCATTTACAAGCAAAACAGAACATTCAACAAGAACGGAGCAAGGCTGAATGCACGCGTTTGAATTTCTTAAATAGCTATTTGTCTACTCGGGTATTATATAAACAGGTAAATGACAATTTATTTTTTTTAATAAATGGTTTTACCTTCAAGGATGCTAAAGGGTGCTCAGGGCCAAGTAAACTCCAGTGAAAGGCAGCCAAGTCTTCATCAGGCAGTATGTGATTCCCTATGAAAATGTAATTTAGTTAATTATGTATCGAGAAGCACACACCTTCAATTTCATTACAATTCATTATAAGTGCCTTAAAAAAATAAATTAAAAAAACGAATTAATATAGTTAAATAAATACTAAATAAATAAATCCATTCACAAATGGCTTATGCATAATTTTACTCGCTTTATCTTACATTTTATCAAAAGGAAGCATTTATTTGATCCAAAAATAAATGCATAAAAAGTTCGACACTAAAAACTGCAGCATTGTTTATAATAAATTTTTATTATTATTATTTAAAAAAAGAATTTACTATTTTTTAGCTCGCTGCTCAAATAAAAATTCCCTTTTATTATTATAAACAATCACACCGCTTAGTATTTTTCTCGTAACCACGATTTTTTTTAAATAGAAATCTTTTTAGTAACCTTATGTATATAACATTGCAACATTACAACAATAAAACTATTTTGTATTTACAGAAACACGCACAGCTGAATCTTTCTCAGTAGGACTAAGAGCATGCATTAGGCAAAGAGGGCCAATGTAGGTGACTTGAAAACTGACAAGCAATCTAACAGACCTACCTAAAAGTGAAGCAAAAATGACAAAACGATTTGGATTGAGATTAAGTTGCTTGGCAACTTCGTGCATCAGGTATTGGCTGGTGGTGAGGCTTTTGCCGTTGCGGCTAAGTTTGAGAGCATGGGCACTGAAGTAGTATGGGATGTTGCACAGGGCATAATCAGAGTCATAGGCAACCAGGCCATGGAACCCATTTTTTCGAAATAAGGCAATCACTTCCTGGTGATGATCCTCGATGGTCTGGACAACCTGAGTGAGAAAGCAAATTACAGGAAGGCTCATTAGAAAAACAAATTTACATTGATGAAATTGACCATACTGCAGGCTTTCACAGATTCCCATGAAAGGATGCGGGGCACGATTAGTCTGGGAAATGTTATTTCTAATTGCATCATACAATGGTTTCTTTCTCAAACGCTTTAATCGATTAGCACTATTTGAACAGATCAATGAAGAGATGATTCTTTTTTAAAACTATGCATTGTGCAAGAGGATGTTCACTGGGCTTTAACTGATAGGAAGCGACATACATTTTTAACACAATGATATTCTGCCCCACGTTGAAATGAAAGTCTCAATTGATCCGATGTTTACGAGTACGGGACATAAGTGGATAGAAAATCCTAGTAGTATCAATATCAAATATCAACGATCCAAAAACACTTACGCCGACAGTCCTCTGAAAAAATGAACTAAATAAATAAATGCAAATTCATCATGTGTCTCCTGCTCAAAACAGGGCCAATAAACTTAGTCACAGCCTGTACGGCTGCTAAATCTCAGCTGAAGTGACGCAGGGAGCATGCAGCCAATCACAGAGCAGTGCTTACTATTCTTGTGTCACAAGAGTGTGGCACATCGGCCAATCACAGCGGAGCAGAGGTAGCGCTTACTTTTGCCAGCACAACCTACTACTACATGGCTTCATTTCAGCATCCACACACAAATGCATGTTTTATTCTATTCTGAGAGGTTTGTATTTGGTTGTTACTTCATTAGGTTACTAATGCGTAGATATATATTGCATCTAGAATTATTGTCGAAGATGCAGGAGAAAATATTTAATATTTTGAGTACTATATATCCAATAATTGCTCAATACCGCATTGCTCGATTTTTAAATCTTGTCTTTTTTGTGTCTATTCTCGTGTGCTTGCTTTTAATCGGTTAACTTTGATTCTTCTGTAATATAATTACGAACCAAGGGGTAAAAATGTGCAGTATTTTAGATTTTGCATTAACTGTTAGGTGCATTCAAATATGTGACATTAAAAGACTGGGCACACTTTTGGATTTGCTTTTAAACACGTTTCTAAAACACCAGCTCATGAACTAAGGTGACAGTTACGTCCTATGCTGCCGACATCTCCGTGTTCCCCGCACGCCTGAATAAAAGAAATAAAACATCTCAAACCATCATCTGCCGGTCTGGTTCTAGAAAGGTACCGAACTGCTTCACTCACTCAATCAGGGGAAAAAACAAACCAGATGCTAATCTTGGTTTTAACACGTACATGCTTCATGATTTAAGACCTACACTGGTTTACATGTGAATAATGCAAGCCTAGTTTGGTCTACTTGCTGGTTTTGGCAACTTCTCATCTCGGCCAGGCTGAGAGACCAGCATAAACCAGCTGCTCATCTTAGTTTGGACATGTCTGTTTACATGACGAACACCAGGCAGGCCAAGTCTCGATTCAGATCTGAACAAAACCGTTTCACTGACAGCTTAGTTTGATTAGCCAGTCTGGTCTAATTGCTGGTTTCAGACGGGTTTGGGGAACTTTTCAGCTTGGTTAGGCTGAGAGACCCGCTTAAGACCAGCACGCGATCTTATACTGTTTTTGTTTATGTAAATGCACAAGAAAGAAAAAAAGCTGTCTAGGCCACCTGCTAGCTGACCTCCTGCTGTCTTGTAAAACGAGCACTTCACTTGATCTGGGTCTGGTTCTGCTAAGCTAATGGCTGCATATGTCGCTACTCACCCCGATGTGGAACCTGAGGAGCGCCAGGCGGATGCAGTGGGCCATACACACCGGGGGCAGGAACCAGACCTTGGGCGGCGGGGTACCCTTGTTCTGGACGTGGCTGACGATCTGCTGGGCGGTCTGCCTCTCGTTCACCTGTCGCTTGACCCACTCGTGGAGACGGCCTTTCTCCAGGGCGCCATTGAAGCACACTAGCAGCTCGATGTTGCCGTTGAAACAGGCTTTGGCGAGGGCGGCGAGGTACCCGAGCATGTGGTTCCACTGGCCCCCGCTAACCCAGTCGGTGTAAAAGCCGCCGTAGAGCCGGTGCAGGCAGTTCTCGGCGTCCACTAGCAGCCGGAGCGGTGTTTGAGGGGGTCTCTGCCGGCCGCCGCCAACCAGACTCCCGCGGGCGAGTTTCTGGAGCTCCACCGGCACCACGGCATTGGGGCAGTGCTTCTCTATGTATTCCTGGAAACCCTGCACACCCATGATTGTTGTTGTACAATATGATGTCTACTGTTATTTCGGGTTGAGTAAGAACGTAAAATTGTCTGGAGGAAATGGAGACAAGAGAGAGTTGCAAGCGAGCAGCCCTCTCCCGAATGCTGAAAACCGGACTGAAGAATATTGCGGCGGATGTGGAAGTTGATCAATCGAAAATCAGTCAAATCGGAGATGCATCTGTAGTTTTTGGTGAGTTGTTTTTTGGTTCATGGCTGCTAGCCGCCATGTGCACCCTTACGGAGCCATGTCTGTGGTCTGGATGTGTCTGGTGTGTTGGGGAAAGAGAGGAGCGCAGAGACGCAGGGCACGTACAGTCACACCGGAGGAGGAGTCTGGAGTTCAGTGGGCGCGGCTCGCCTGGAGAACTGTTGCACGTTACGATACTGTCACTTTTATAAACGTCTCGCGTTTTAAAGTTAGTATAAAACTAGAACGTACAACTATCTATATACTTCCGTTTATGTGCTGGACATTTTAGTCGAGCGTAACTTTTTAACATTTCTAAATAAACATTTTTTTTAAACCTTCTAGTGATTGTCCATCGCTATTAGTTAATGGTTTTATAATAAAAACAATTCACGTTTTTAATAGTTGGAGTCTGGCTGTTGGTTGAGGGTCTGGTTGAGCGCAAATAGTTTTTAAGTTTCGGTCCATAGAGGGCGCCAGTTCGTTATTTATATTTGACATTAGAAACCAGACATATTTCATTAGCAGACAATTTTGCACATTCATTAACATATGTAATATTTGAACCCTTTTAATGTAAAACAGCTAGACGACTTAAAAAAAAAAAGTTCACCTTGATGTCTCTACAAGTCTCTGACCTTTTTCTCTGTGGAACGTAAATATATTTTGGGAAGTGCATGTGGGGTTTTTTCCATCTGTACAATGGAAATCAGCGGTAACCAACACATCCTTATATTATTATATGTTCTTTTGTGTTCCACAGAAGACAGGCAGGGTTTTTTTTAACTATGCCTTCAGCAGCTAGGCTATCACATAAGACACAAACGGTCAGAAAATGTTGCTAAGTAACATTTTATTTGTGTCTAGAAGAAACTTTTTCACAGACATAATAATAAGTGAAAAAACAGGATACTACGTTCTTACAGCGTGTGAATATTGAAAACTAGAACACTGACAAATGATACAAAAAAAAGTAACTTCAGTTGTATAGAGGACATATTTACATTTTGCGCAAACACTGAATCTTCAGAAACATAATATAGTAATCTACATACATCTTGTTTATTTATTATGATCAAAAAAATATGTATACAGTGTTGGGCAACATTAAAAGTGCAATTTTTGCTTAAGTCGTTTAAAGTCTGAGGTTTGGCAGAATGAGAACACCGCAAAGAATAAGACTAATAGATTCCCAGATCATGTTTAAGACCGATACTGTATTACTGTTTTTAAAAAATGATGTCCTATCATATCATAACATAACAGAATTTTCATTTTTGGGCGAACTGTCGCTTTAACATCTTCGCAGCAACTAGCACGTTTTCTGCGTTGGCTTTATGTGTTTACATGCACAATGATACAGTAATATTGATTAATAACCCAACAACGACACAAATCCATGCAAACACTTCAAACAATGTTCTTTTATATGGTACTACTGTGACCGCAAAACCTGATCGCAACACCTCTTTAATATCTATATGTAAACACCTTAACTGCTGTTTATACATCAGCATACCGTTGTGCATGTAAACACATCAATGTCATTATCTGAGGTCATAATTATAAGATGTCTCTTTGTTACTTTTAACAGTGCCTCCTCATCCAGACTAACAAAAATAGGAGCTTGTTTTAAGGGTGGCTGGTTTAGACTCGCATACAAATCACACAAATTGAGATATTTCACAAATACCATGTTATCTTCAAGAGACCACCTCCACACGATAAACTGGGCAGACAGATGGCAAACTGCTGCTCAGACGTCCAGTGACATTCTGAAGTGTTGTGCCCTTTGAGCCAACTCTTTGGCAATGTCCTGCACCTCCTGGAGAGGCAGTTTGTCTGGGAAGTTCATAGCTGCCTTCTTGGTCACCATGGCCAGTTGCTTGAGGTGGGCACACAGCTGATTGCTCATAGATAACATTTCCCTGCTGGCCTCTCGATTTTTAGCTTCGCTACACAGAGCGTTCACAAGTCTTTGGCCCACCATGATGACCAGCTTGCTGTGGGAGATGAACTTTTCGGGGGGCTGGCCATCATCCAGGCTACTTATAAACACGCTGATGGCCTTCTGAATAGCTCCGAAATACAGCCGGCAGTGGTCAGAGATGGAAGGCTTCCTGGAGGTCTGGAGTGGACTGCAGGGGTTAACGGACTGCGATTTGGAAACCTTTTGAAGATACACAATGAGTAATAAAACAGTTAAGAAATTTTAATGCAATACAGTCACCTGCACTGAAAGGGTCACAAGTTTTTACCTGTTTTTTCAAGGTATCGCCATTCTTCTTTGATTTAAAACTGCTTTTTGCTGGCTTTGGCTGTTGGTTGAACTCTGTCTTTGTCTGTTGAAAAGCAATAGTGTTGGTTAAGATTTTTAGGCAAACAGTATTATTATTTCTTAAACGATAATCGAAAGTAATATTTCTTAAGCAGCAAACTAGAATGATAAGAATGATTTCTGAAGCATCATGTGAAAACTGGCTGAAATGGCTGATTAAAATTCAGCTATGCATTGCACAGGATATTTAAAAATATAGAAAAATATTGAAACATTATTTTAAATTGTACCATTTTTCAATATTACTGTTAATAGATCTAAGAAATGCAGCCTGGGTGAGCATAAGAACTTTAATAAAAATAAAAGGTCATACCAATCCCAACCTTTTGAATGGTTGTGTATACAGATAATATTAATCAATGCTTGTACATGCAGGGATACAAAATATATCAGTGCCATATCATTTATCACTAAAGATATAAGAAATTAAAACAATAATATTTTATCATGCATGTCACTTGCTTATATTTTCACATTTAGATGAATGCTCGAAACATCATCTATTCGATAGTTCATTATTAATGTTTTGTATTTTTGGAGAACAGGTGTGCAGATCTTCATCTGTAAACCATGAACATTTAATATCTGTCATTATCATTAATACATCATAACACAAAAAGAATTATGGTGTGATTTGCCTACCTGAAGTTGTACATAGTCACTTTCATCTATTCCTGAGTCTACCATCGGTTCACTTTTACTGTGACTTCTCCTCTCATAATGGTCTATGTTGTCCACCACTGTTTCCTTAGCCGGGACTCTGAAAAGAAGCTTTCCATTTGCATTCAGGATGGATACCAGCCTCTTCACATCCTCTGGTACGGTTCGAGCCACCATAACAAAGCGCTCTAGGTGGTCAGGCGTCTGCGACTGGCCTTCATCCTGAGCTAGCGTGTCCAGGAGCCAGCCCAGATCTTGCAGAGTCCCTGCAGCCTGCTGAAGGATCAAGCCCGAGTCCTCAACGATAGAGAGCTGCTTCAGAAGCCTGGTCTGCAGGTTAAAGTCTGTCAGCCGTTGAGCGTTACCTCTGACATCCAAGGCGAAGTTTAAGAAGCAGGTGACAGAGTCAGTCACGTCTTTGGTGGCCATGTGGATCTCATGAAGGTGCTGACTCAGATGTTCTTTGGTTCTCCACTGGCTGCTGACGAACAGCATAAGCTTGGGCACAGTTTGGCACACTGCTTCTTGCAGCTCAAGCAACCTGTTGCTGGCTTCTTCCTGTGAAAGTGTGACCTCACGCAAGGGCTCAGGTTCAGGAGAACTCAACATGAAGGAGTCGCATGAGCTCCTGGAAGAACTGGAAGCTGTGGAGGAGGTGGACAGCGTTGAGCTCCTCTGGTGGTTTTTGTTGTCCTCGTCATCCCTTCTAATTGTCCCAGGCTGCCTGGACATCGTTCTGCCCCTTGAGGGCCAATGATGAAGTTGGTCGTGCATGGGTCCAGGTTTATCACTGTACTCAAGAGATTCACGGTTCTTTTAGAGTCTGTTTCTGGAAGCCTTGGCTTTCTATGTAACACTACAGTGCTCTCTCTTTGTTTAAGACCGGGTGGGACATCATAGATGCATGAAGTTGTTGCATCCCCAATATCTGTACAAGACTGCACCACTGCATTGCTCGGTTTAGGGATGTCATAGAGGGGCTGAATGGGGCTGTGCCTGGCCTTTTCAGGCCACTTGTGATTTGGCAAAGTGTCATAAAGGGGCTTGTTTGAATTCATAGTTTTGGGTGGCATGGTGCCATAGTAACAAGTATCACATCCTTGTTTTTGTGGGAAAACAGGCACGTCATAAATCCATTCAGACTTACAGGGCTTCGGCATGGTACTATAACCACAAAGAGGCTTTTGAGTTTCCTCACTGATGGAGGGCACTGGGATGTCATAATTGGGGTCTTGGGAAGTCGTCGGGGGTAATTTGGCAACCTAGAAAGAAGTAAATAAATTGCATATTTCACACAATAATTCAAAAATATAATTGATTCGGTTTCTGTCCTAAATCAGAGATCCATTAGTGAAGTTTTAATGATATGAGTTGCTTTACAGGAATTACCATGCTTACTTTTTTCTTGGTTGCAGTCGGACATCTCATACTTTGTAGCTGTTCATATCTATTATGAAATTCTGTGTTTGACGTTTCCAAAGGCTGCAGCATAGATGGCTTTAAAAGACAAGTTACACAATTTATGATGCTTAGTTTGATCAATATCATTTCACACATTATTTCTTAAGGTGACACTCACACGATCTTCGTCTTCTTTTATCTGAACAATCAAAAATTACTAGAGTGCAAGAGTTTTTCAACTTTTCAGTGATCCCCCCAAAATTATGTCTTCCTTTATTTTATTTTTTTTATGCTGTTTCTTTTTTATACCTCTTTTTGTCTCTCAGTTTTTTTGCAGGCCCTCTTGCAGACCTCTAGGTGGCCCACCTCCAAAAAAAAAAAAAAAAAAAAAAAAAAACTCAAGATGACTTACTGTGAACAACGAGGGTTTTCTCACCAGGCTTGGGACATCATATATTTCGGCACCATGTCTGGCAGTTAAACCCTGAAAAGAGAAAAGGTGTAAGTATAAGCACTGAACTAAACAAGCAAAAATACTCTATGGAGATGACAACACATGGCCGCTCTTAAAGTTGAGCCAGGATCCTTTAAAGTGTTGTACACATTGCTGTGTCCTGCCTGCCCAATTAACCCAGTTTTCTAATTGAAGCCATGCTGCACATAAGCTGCTAAGGTAAACATTTCTCCCTGAAGCAGGAGGGAAATGGGCAACATGTGAACCCAACTACTTCACTTATTACACAGTAACTTGCTTAGACACTTGCCTGTCTCTCTTACTTTTCTGTCTCTCTCTCTCTCTCTCTCTCTCTTTGTGGAGTCCCCAGCCATAGATCTTCTGGTTGCAGTTAGTGGTGTCTGAATTCTGTCTTTGCTACTTTTACAAGCTCATAAAGCCCCTGTGCTACATACCTGTCCCCGCAGAGAGAGGCCCCTGGTCCCCATCTGTGAACTCTTTGCCAGTAGGAGTTTCTGAGACATTGCTTATTGTTAGCCTCAGTTCAACAAATAGTCTACAAAATAATTCACACACTCAGGCTATTGACTGGCTATTGAGATTTCATGGAATATTTAGTTAATCACTCGATATTTTATATTTAATGTAACTATTTAGTGTCAATGATTTTTGTCATTCATTGGCTGGGAGAAAATCCAAAGTTCTGAAAGTTCTGTTTATATGAGCACTAACACTGCAATTTTATTCACATATATTTAAAATGTGCAGCACAGCACTATACATTATATGCAAGGTATTTTTAAATCTGAATAATGATAATTTTTTCCTGCATGAGTTAATCTACACCACCTGTTTCAATCCAGCTGAAATGAATTCAGATCAAGCTTGGATTTATTTAGGTCTTTACATGAAGGCACCTCAGTCTGACTGAAGCATCAATCTGATTATTATAGGTGCATAAAAACGTAGATACTTATAGAAAATGTGCAGTTGTGCTAGTGAGAGACTTACGACTTGAGGAGACCCGGTTTCTCTTAGATCCTTTTGTGCCTTGTGCTTATCTGGTGAAGAGGCGGCTTGAAGTGGCACGTTATATATCGTACTCATCTCTTCATAAATCGGTATCGCTGGTGTCCTTCTAGCTTTTGGGGTTTGATAGATGTTCTGATTGGAGTGGTTGGTCAAGCAGTCCCTCTCTGTACCTGTTTGTATCTGTTTGTTCACGCAAAGTTTCTCAGCCTCTGCTGGGGAAAGCGGAGCCAGGCGGTTCGCCGGTGCCAGGCCCTGACGCCCATGAAGAGCACACTTCCACCAGCCGATGCTCTCCGCCACGTTCTTCTCCAGAACCACGATGATGTCACCCTTGTGAAAAGCCAGCTCATCTTCAGTTTCAAGCTATGTTGTCATAAAGAGCTCTGCAAACAGCTTCTGGAAGGAAACAGAAGACAGAAGATGTGAGAGAAGGGTCTCTAAAGACAGCTAACTGGTTAGGAGGAGACACGAATGACAATGACACACAATGAAGGACCACCATGGACGGCAGTGGCGTCTTGGAATTGGATTTGAACAAACAATGGCCTTGTGTGTCATGGATAATGGGCCTTGCGTAACTAGGCACAACTTCGTAGCCCCTGCTAAAAGAATCCCTGTGACCTTGTTCCCTACATGTCCTCTGAGACTTTGTTCAGGCGTTAAAATGTTTTGTTTTTACTAGTCTGAGCAAGAAGACTTTCTTTTCTTTGTATTATTTAAAGATATGATACTGTCATTATCGTGATATATGCTTGGTTAATGTGGTTTTGTTCTGTCTATACAAACGTTTGGGGTATATTTTGTATAAAAATACTGTTTTTAATCAGCATGGATGCATAACAAACATTTCACCAAAGGATAAGCTTTAATCATAACACCAAATAAGCATTTGTGAAGGATCATGCGACACTTTAGACTGGAGTAATGACAGCTGAACATTCAGCTTTGCCATTACAGGAAACTTATAATATATTAAAATAGCACACAGTTAATTTAAATCATAACAATATTCTACAATATTAACGTTGTTGCCATATATTTAATTGAACAAACTTTGGTGTGCATCATTTAAAAAAAAAAAAAAAAAACATTAAAAACCATACCAACCCCAAGACTACAAGTGTGTGTTTTTGCATGTTTGAATGTGTTTATTATTGCACGTTTTTGTAATATTACAACATAGAATGTGAATGTCCAAAAACAGGTGAATGGATGATCAATGCTTCCTCAATGCTACCTTCCTGCAACTGTATTCTCTTGAAAATTCTGGTCTAGACTGTTTAACAGTGGGAAAGATTGCGAACAATGAATCCATTCAAATCAATTTTTAGCAGAACTCTGTTTGTTTGTGACTTCAACAGTTGTTCTGGATTTTGGTGCTTAGGAACTTCAATTGTCTGTACGGTTATTTATAAACGGGCCCTCGGACAAACACCTGCACCTGCAAATTATGCGGTAAACAAGAGATTTGATGCGGGCGACATCTGGAGAGCTTCTCACTCAGCACACATTACCCCACACACACGTACACACGCTTCTAGTATGTGCACACGTCCATTTAAACCCATCCCATGTGCTCACAAATTCCTCAGCGGCAAACAGCGCACATGCTTAAAATTAAACAGAAGTCGAGCATAATAGATCTAATACCTTTCACGAGCATGAACTTTTACGATCAGAAATCTATTCATCAGTCACTTAACATAACATAAAGCAAAGCAAAACCAATTAAACTGTCAAAGCTTAGGAGCGTTTTTGTTATATTTCATTAAATATACAAATTCTGATTATACAATATACAACATTGGCCAAAACACATATTATGAATTACTAATGTCTACTATGCTGTGTGTGAATAAGCAAATATAAGTAAATATATAATTTGGGCACTATGTATGAATGTATGTTTTGATAAAGTTAGTTGTAAAACATGTATTATTAGATTTTTAATTCTGTCTAAATCATCTCCAAATCAACTAACAGAGTATATATATATATATATATATATATATATATATATATATATATATATATATATATATATTATATATATTTAATACATAATATATGTATAGTATTTTATAATCTACACACATATATATCACGTAACGCTTTATTTTACGGATTATTATCTACATGCCTGTTATTAGCATACTGTCTGTTTACTTCAAGGTACATATATTAATTATGTCCTATACAAAACACTCTCAGAAATAAAGGTACAATAGCTGTCACTGGGGCAGCACCTTTCAAAAGGTACACTTTTGTACCTATTAGGTTCAGATATGTACACTTTAAGTACTTACATGTACCTTTAAGGTAGCAAAATGAAGTCTTTAGGTACGAACATGTACCTTTTGAGAAGGTACCGCGCCAGAGACAGCTTTTGTACCTTTATTTCTGCGAGTGAATTACTTTACTAATTATTAATATATCAAGCATAATATTTAGAGCCTCAGATTCCAGACTTTAAAATAGTTGTGTCTCAGCTAAATGTTGTCCTAACAAACACATACATCAGTGGAAATCTTATTTATTCAGCTTCCAGGTGATGTATGCGTCTCAGTTTCAAAAACATTTTTATTACCGGTCAAAACACGTATGACTGGTTTTGTGGTATAGGGTCACACACACGTATCCTTTAAAAATTAAGTGGGTTGTGACTGACTCAAAACCCACCAAAACCTAAATATAATTACTAAATTGGGGCGCTCTCTGCTGAAAAACACTATTACCACCTCTTCAATGTAATTTACATGTGTGTACTTGTGTATGCACGTGTGTGCAGTAGCTGATGCTCTTCCCCCTCCCCATATCCTCTCCCCCATCACGCCAGCCTTCCTTCCTCAAAGCTCCACTCCCCGCTGATAAGAGACGGATGCAAGCGCTGCCTTAAATGGCTCACGGACGGATCCTCTGTGACAAAGCCTCTATTCAGTCCGCATGGCTGACATACTGAGCACCTGTTCCGCTTGCAAGCCAGGCAGTCGATTGCGACGTAGGCACTGGTTAATGCACGCAGACCACAACAAACCGCAGGCCCTCCTCCTACACTGATCCACGTAGAACAAAACACACCAGGGCCAGTCCCGGCATGCTTTGTGTGTGCTGCAAACGAGAGCATGGTTTTGCTAACATCCAAAATGAGAAGATATGTATTTTTTGTGGTTGTGCATGAAGTGCCATGTCAGTTATGTATAGCACAATGCTAACTACAACAGAAAAACATATAGTTTACATATATATATATATATATATATATTTTGGGGCAAGACTATCTGTTTTCCCAGCCAATGAAACACAGGGAGACCTTTTAAGAAAAGCATTATTTCTGCAATTCTGCTTTGTGATGCTTTCCTCCTGCAAAGAAAAAAAAGGTTTGAACATCATTCACTATTGCTAAACCAGCAGCATTTTGTGCTCAAATACCGTGTGCTGAAACGGTGCGACTGTAGTGAATTTACCGCTGGCCTGTACAACCACACACGTGTCTTAAAAGGGAAGACTGCTGAGTGTGTACATTTCTAAGTTTGCGTTTGGAGTATGCGCGTGTGTACAGTGAGAAAGGAGGTCAAATTCAGCTGGGATTCCAGCACACGCCTGCTTGTGCAGATCAGACCAGGACAGCTGGCCTCAGCTCTCAAGTAGCAGCTGTCTCTCTCCTTCATGTCTCTCTCTCTCTCTATGCACATACGGCATAAAAATCGTGATATGCCATACTGTGCCTTCACATAGTGATAATATCTAGATGCGCAGCATATCATCAATATTGAATTTATCGCACAACAATATATCTTTATATATTTTAGCGAAGCACTATCAGACCTCTTTAAAAAACACACAAAAAAAATTGAATAAAATTCTAATTTGTTTACTTCAGGGAACTACGTATAGGCTATTCCTATAAACTGGTGTAGCTGTAAAGTGTTGGAAGTAATTCATAAGTGTAAGCTTTTACAGTTAGAATGTGTTCATACTTCCATAAAATATGTATTTAGTGTGTGAAAGAGCTTCCCATTCACTTAACCCCTCAACCTAAGGGTGAAAGTGCAAAACTCCAGTGTCAGCACTCCTCAGCACAGGATTCTAGTAAAAAAAGGCCTGTTATGAAAAAATGAGAAAAACACAGACGTCAGATTTTTCATTAGAACTTTCTAATGCAATATACACGAACCCATGAGAGACATTGCTTTCCTTTGCAAAACACAACTGCCGATATTTCAAAGAATGTTTTAACTGTTTTCATCCATACAATGAAAGCCAAAACTACCTCACTGACTTCCACCGTATTGACCAAACCACTCTTATACTGCATTTTTTCACAATTTCCATTTTTTCCCACTAAAGATAGTAAGTAAACTACTCCTTTAAAAATTGCACACATATTTGAGACGGCAGAGAAGCTGTTGATGAGACCAAATGGTCCATATTTCCAAAGGATGAATATTTTTGGAGTGGAGAGTATTGCTTTGGCATAAATATTTATAGCATGCTCACAGGGTCACTGGCTCAGGCAATGAGCATCTCTTCATAGGGACAGGAAGCTGCCTTGTTAAGATGATCTATTAGACTTTCCCACACTGAGTGAGTGCGTGAGTATGCACCGATGTAGACCGTCTGAGATGTGCTTCATGCAAATAGTGTACCCAAGAAACATTCCACTTGCTTTCCAAGCTCATCTCATAGTTTAAAGACTTGTTTAGAAGTGACAACTTTATCCCACACACTTCTATGCATTAGACAGAAGTTAACTTTATGTTTTCATTTTCAAGCAATATAGAAGGCATAAATGAGGAAAAAAACATATATAGCCATAAGGTCTGGTTCAGCTTATTAAATTCAAGAAGTGACAGCAAGGGACTTTCTGACCAATATGCGAAACACATGTTTCTTAATGTGATGTGATGATGTGGATTACTGTGATATTTTCATCAGCTGTTTGAACTCTCATACTGGACGGCACCCATTCACGATGCAATGCTGGACAAACATTATAATGTAGAATTTTTCCAAATCTATTCTGATAAAGAAACTACATCTGCTTATGTACATTTTTAGCATATTTTCATTTTTGGTTGAACTTAAAAGGTTGTATATATATATATATATATATATATATATATATATATATATATACACATTACACATTAAATGTGAATATATATCTACATTTATGGTATATTAATTGGCATATTGGTCTTTGCTGTTTAGGTCATGTTAAGAACTAGGTTAGCGATCACTAACACCCAATCATTATATATAAACTTTCCAATTTAAACCTCTTTGGTATTTCCTGTGTAACAACAACGATGATATCATACACAAACCTCTTGTTTCTCAGAGTTTACTTCCTGGGACCCATCAATTCTCATGGATCTGTTTATTTCTATAAACTTTTCCAGGGAGGATATAGGAGATAATAATGACTGACTGATCTTTAGATAAGCAATATGGGTAAGTGCAATCATCCCACCACTAGCTACAAGTTCTCCTTTTTGGAGATTTGAGTGTTTTGAAATGGATGCATCACAGGAAATGTTGTGCATCTATGCAATGCAACGATTAGTCGACTGAACGTAAAGACACACAGCAGATTATGCAAGATGAATATGATATACGGCAAATAAAGTCACAATGATCTGTTCTGCAAAGCTTTTCTCTTTTCCTGGTTTTATCTAGAAGCTGATAAGCTGATTTCCTGACCCTTCTTGTCTTCTGCTTTACTTTTACTTTTAACATCGTCAAGACATTTTGACAGTGTTTGTAAATCCCCACACCCCAATTCATCGGGTAAGTTTTAGTTATCTTAGATAAATTTAGTTAAATGTAGACACAGACATATATTTTAAACGCTTCTATATTTAATATGTAATAAATATAGTGAGATATAAAATGTAACCTAATAACGTATTAACTTTCAGAGGAACAGGCATTCAATTAAAGCAATTAATTAATTAAAATAGGCCAATTTTCTCTAGAGTTAAACAGTTAAGTTCTGAATCTATTCAGCCGATGTCCAGGTCTAGGGAACACTTTTAGCAGTAGCTTCAATTACACAGTTCCTAAAAACATGCTTTTCAGAAGCTGTGTAAAATTTTCTGAGCGAGATGCTTCTGGTCTAATCAGATTCAGTGATCTATGCTAAACTGCAGCTAAAAGCGCTCCGCCAGACCTCCGGGAATGGGTTCGAAAATGGTCGAACCCAATTGTTTAACTTTAGGGAGTTGGAAAATTTGCACTTTCCATTAACTGACTATTAAGAATGACCTTTGATAAAAGGAACTAAAAATAAAAGTTCACAAAGATATGTTCACTACACACTTCTTTTTTATGTCTTGTTGGGAGTGTGGGTGAAAGGAATCAGGCCAGTCTGTAGGTGTGATTTCATTAGTATTGTATGTCACCCACATCACAGATGATTCAAATAAAGGTCACGGAAATAACCCAAAGTCCTAACGTCCTTAAATTCAAACTTTCAGGGTCAGTAAGGTCTTTCCTTTTGGAAAATTCTGCAAAGATCCATTCAGTTGATTCAAAGTAAAGACACGTCGCAAAAATATTTCCAAAGAGATGCTGCTCAACAAATGATTGAAGAATCTTTACCCATCGTCAAAAAACCCCGAATCCTACGCTGACTAATTACGATGCCGTTATGAGTGTTGAGGCTTATATTTCACCATTTGTTGATCCACAGGTGTACAAACCACAGCAATATGTGAAAGCAGATCAAAGTAAATACAGTAGATCAGTCATGTAGACTTAAAATCAATTCCTGTCCTGACCAGCTGGATGTAGAAATGGGCAAAATTTTTCAAACTAGACTCACTTGACACTCTCAACATGTCAAATAGGCAAATGTATCAATGTTTGTCACATGCGATGGTCAATATCCGATCCGATTGGCTTTGGAAACATCATTGCAAAAGCGCAAACCACAGCAATGGTCAGTAGCGACAAATAAAGCTCGGCAGTTGAATGAGGTCTTTACTAACAGCATCAGACGACCATAAAAATATTTACTCTCACAGAGACGGGACTTGAATAGTGAAAGTGCTAATATCCATCTATAATAGTACAAAGTTTCCTGTAACCTCTCCAGTCCGACTCGATCAAAAGAAGAGAGCACGTTAACGACAGCCATAAAGTGCCATTCTCTTCCTTTCACTCTCAGGGTTAGCGGTATCACGTTACAAAGCACCTTCTGCGAATTCAGGGGTCTATACGAGGCTCGGGGCATTGAGGGCAGGGGTTAGAGCTGACACTACGTCTGAACGGTAAAATCCCTGCAGTTGGCTGTAAGAATCGTACAAGAAAACGGGTTCCTTTTTCAATCACTTAATTTACTTCATTCAGGGTCTGAAGATGCACCTAAAGAAGCGATGTGTTGTTTCTGAAGATGTTAAATTTATTTAGAAGTAAACGATACTGACCTCCATCTCTGAGATACGAATCCTATGTTCAGTCAGTTCATAAATCCCATTCAAAAGCCAGCGTAGAATTGACAGATACAGCAAAGCATCTGTGAATCTGCCTGTATTTCTGTTTGCTAAATTTCAATGTCCTCCGATCTTCTTGTTGCTCTCTGTCACACGCTCACGGACACACACACACACACACATTGCCCAAATAAACCCTGAGTCCAGACACTTCACAATAAGGGCGGGGAGTGCAGCATTCACTCATGACATGTGTCTTGCTCTCATGAATGTCAGCCAATCCGAATCGCCTCTAACAACTGCTGTCGCACCTCCTCCCACGTCCATGAAGCTATGAGAGAATATAGCTTGAGTCTGATTTTAAAAAGCAGAAGTTGGTCAGAGTGATTGTAGATTCTTTTCTAAAATGCCTCTCAGTATTATTACGTTACTTCCACTACTTGTTTTAAAAATCTATTTTAATTTTTCGCACGCTCAAACGAGCTGATTTACTGTTTCAAAGGGCCAGATTTTTCCGGTGGACAGACTTTGTCGTCAGGACAACAGATAGAGCCCCTGTAAAGGGCAGGTGGGGGTCGGACGCCAATGATATACAACAGCAGTTCTCAACTAGTGGGTCAGGACCCAAAAATGGGTCACAGTTCTGTGTAGGTTTGATTAGTTCATGGAAAGACCTTAATAAACAGATGTTAGATGCAAATAATAAAATACAACTTATATAATAACTGTTAAACTACCATCTTTCATTTTGATGTTAAAGCACTCAATTAATTCATCTGAATACTTAAAAGCAACACTAAGTAAAATAAAATATGACAAAAACTACTTTTAAATACTTGCACCACAAGTAAAACCACAACCATGTTTTTTTATTATTAATATAAATGATTTTAGGAAATTCAAACCAATTAAAATCAAACGCACTTCAACAGCAAAACATTAAATAATGATCTGGCTTATAGGTTTTGGAATATTTCCTACATGCATATGAACCGTTTAGAAATGAGAAACTGTGAGAAATGGCTGCATATTCGCATGAGGCATAATGTTTAGTAAACAACAGCCATGGTAAAAGTTGCTGATGCAGTCTAAAGCATGAAGGCAACGCTCTGAAACGCGGCATTTTGGTTACATGCATTTCTAAGGAACACTTTTTTGAAAAAAACTCCCCAGAGTTCAAAAAGTTGAACCCATTCATAGCTTAGCATAGATCATTGAATCGGATTAGACTGGAAGCATCACGTTTAAAAATGACCAAATGATCAAAGAGTTTCCTATTTTTCCTATTTGGACTCTTTGGACTGGACTCTTCTGTAGTTACATCGCGCACTAAGCCTGACCGAAAACGAAATTTCTAGGCTGACATGACTAGGAACTATACTCTCATTCCAGCGCATGATAATCAAGAAACTTTGCTGCCGTAGCAAGGCTGCAGCAGGCGCAGGATATTTTGAATTTTGCCAATCGTTTAGTTCAAAACAGGACTCCATCACGTGTTTCACAAATCATTTTGTCAGTCAATAAATATATAATGATATATGTATATTGCTCTATAATTTCCAGTTGTGGTCTGGTAGAAGCTGCGGATACTGTGGACAAACATTACAAGTCAGTAATTGCTTGCTGCACCTATTACGTGTATAAATTTTCTGTGAAGCCAGTGTGCTCGTTTGACCTTCCTAAACCCAAAGGAATAAATACAGATCTGATACAGCGCTGAAAAAACAAGCTAGCCACAAACGCCGTGAATGCGGCTTTGTACTAGCGCTATTAAGAGCCTGACCAGTGCAAGAAAAGGAGGATCTCAAACCGTATGAGGAATTAACCTGCGCCAAATATTTAGACGGACATTAGGCAATTCAGCCTCGAAAAGACTGCTCTCGTAAAAGCAATTTTGCTCAAAGGGAAAATCCCTATTTTTAGGTGTTACATACTCATCGTTACTTTAACGTTCGACTTCACTGAAGAAAGACTGTAATGCTGTTTGCATTGCAGTTTGTAACAATTGCAGGCGGGTTTGAGCGACTGTCCACCACAAATATTAACATATGAGGATGTTGCTGGGTCACATGTCTGATTCTCAAGGCTATTCTACAGAACAGCTTTGCAAACGGTGGTTGGTTGCAGTGTCTGTAAATGACTAATGTGCCATTTCATCTTTATGTGGCAGTGCTGGTCGTGGTCACCGTTTCCTTCTAATACGACTCTGTCTCTGAGAGCATTGCTTCAACCAATAAACCACAAATGAAGAAAAAAAAGTCACTCTGAATTTAGACATGAAGTTGCTGAGAACCATCTGTACTACAATTACAATCCCTAAAAACCGATAGATGGTTTTCAACAGACTAAACGAAGGACAGCAAATAAACGTTTTAAAAATATTTGTGGAAGGAAATATTGTCGATTATTTTGATAAGCCATACCACCACAATGCAAAAAAAAACCCTCACTAATAACTATAGCTTAGTCCTAAATAGGGCTCTCGCTTACCCTTCAGTTACATAAAACTGCTCAAAAGATTGGTAACAGGTTCATTTCTTTCTTTTATTAAATACTTTAATTGGGAAACAATGCACTAAATTGAAAAAGTAAGAAGTTTTTAATAAAATGTTTAATCAAACAATTGCAGCCTCGCTGAGCGTAAGACACATTCTTCTTTACTCTCAGAAGTCTCTCACGGTTGAATGATTTCAAAACATGATTATATTTTGTTATACCACAAAATTGCTTGGGGTCAGGACTTTGTTCAAAAATGTAATCAACAGGAAGTGGCACAGCTCAATGACGTATTCAGAAACACTTCAGACGTGTAACTACAAAAAAAAAAAAACTGAATGGCACAAGAAACAATTCTCCCAGTCTTTTAATATAAAACGGGCGCAGTACACAAATCGAAACCGAAAAGAAAGCATTCTAAGTACTTTCCATGACAGAGCAGTACTCATCTACTTGTTAGATACACAAAAAAAAAGTCTCTAGCTTCTGTCTCTAGCTGCTAATATCAATGCAACAGCTGATAGCTATTAAAATTTGAAAAGGAATGGATCTCGGATCATTCGTGAAACAGCACCACCCAAATGTAATACAACGGTACTGCAGTCTCTGAAGCTTTTAAAAAATGGACGTACAATTTTTTTTTTGCATGTGCATCCATGTTTGAGACCTGCTGATACAAAAAAAGCACCCAAACGTCTCAGTCAGTGGTGGTGCGGCGATACCAGAAGCGCGCTCTGAAGTCGTCACTGCAGGTCATGAAGCCGGGGTTGGTGGGCGAGTGTACGATACAGCGCACAATGTTATTGTGGCCCAACGAGAGCAGGTTTTTCCTCTCCGCCGTGCGTGAATCCCAGCAGCACAAGCTGATGGTTCGCCTGTCCGGCAGCAGCACATAGTCCTCCGTGTGGTTGAAAACACCCTGAGTGCGGTGCGTTTGTCTCCCACTGAGACCCGCACCTGTGTGACAGGAAACACAACGAGGGTGAGCTTGCAGCAGAGTCTGTGAACCGCAGTGGAAAGCGCTGGACAGGTGGTGTGAAGATGACAGGATGCGGTATTCACTAAATATATTAACTATCAGCACTTTTTTGATGCAAAAAAGCCATCATAATGCATAGGCCTACTATAAAAATTCATTACTCCAGTCATAGATGCTGTTAACATAGTTTTTTTGCTGGTTTATTTTCGTTTCAGATTCAGATCCGTTCGATTCTGATTCATTTCAGTATATTTCAGTCTATTCTGCTTAATATCAATTCTCTCACAATTAATAAAGTGAATTATGAAGCGTTTCAGATGGATTTAAACGGGTAACTGGTTTTATAGACTAGTTATCAAAAAACAGATTCACGGAGTCATTCGTTTCTGAAATTGGGTTGCATTAGTTCGCTGGGGGACAAAAATGTAATTATAGTAATGCTCTTGTGAACTGGGCTACACTTATTAGGATATGTTTTTGAATAAATCGGTTATTATAGTATAAGTAATTTGTACTTAACGGGTGTTTTTAGTCAATTAACAAGCAAATCACTGTTTGGTCAGTTTGGTATACGCTTTTTAGATTAACTATAAAAGTGAAAAACATGGCATAAACAGTAAGGTCTTAAAAGAATCAGTTCATAAGAGTCATTTGTCCAGGATCGGAAGGTTGTGCTGTGTTTTTGATTCAATATAAAGAACTGACCGACTCAGTTGTTTTCTTGTGAATTAAACTGGAATCATCATAACAAAGACGAAAACGAATTGAAACGTCTTTCTCAGACAGAACTGAATCATCTAGCCTGCATGATGTATAATCTAAACCTACCCATAATTCAGTATCTCACCTGTGTACTTGACCAAAGTCCGGCCTGTGGAGATCTCCCAGAGCTTGGCGACAGAATCCTTCCCGCTGGAGAGAATGTACTTGGAGTTCTTGGAGAAACGGCCGAGCAGACCTCAGCGCCCGTCGTGGGCTTTGTCGAACGTGGTCACGCAGCGGTTCGACACGCGCCGCCCCACAGCTTGATGCTGCCGTCTTTGCTGCAGGTGACGTAGCTGTTAGCGCTGGGATTGTAACAGACCCCGCAGATGGTGTCCGTGTGCTGATCCAGAGGGTTGCAGGACACGAAACACTGGAACGTGTTAACGTCATAGAGACGCAGGGTTGGGTGCTGCGTGCCGACTAGCAAGAAATCCCCAGACGGGTGGAAGGATATGGAGCGCAACATTTCAGCTTCCTGTAGAAAAACGAAACGAGAAACACTGCATGCGAACATCTCCAATAAATGAAGGACTCGAGCTAATTCAGAGGCTTGATTTTATACCTGTATGTGCTTGAAGGCTCTTTTTGCAGACGGCTTTGAATAATCAAAGAGTTTGAGGGTGTAATCGCGAGAGCCGGAGGCTAAGATCTGCTCGGTCGGGTGAAAAGCGAGGCACGTGACCTCATCCACATGATCATACAGAGTTCTGATTACGGGGTGGTTCTCCATGTTCTGCTGGGCCGCTTCGTTTCATCATCACCTAAAACAACACGATATTAAAGTCACAGTGAAACATATTCTTTCTTCCGAATTTTTGAAGCACATCCAAATGAAACATTATCAAACGAGGAGGGCAGGAACTTGGATCTGCATCAGAAGATGCAGAGGTGTGAGCACTTAACTCACTTGAAGTCATATATAAATAATATGCCTGGATGAGTTGTACACAATAAGATCTATAGCGAAGAGATCAGATGCACTCGCCTCGAGAGGCATGGCGCTTTGGCCAGCATGCGCTCAGTGTCCAGGATCTTAATGGAGGCGTCAGCGGAGCCCGTGGCTATGAGCTGCCCATCGCGGCTGTAGGTGGCCACGCGGCACGGACCCTTGTGAGACGTCACATAGCAGGTCTCATACTCTGACGCTTCGGGGGACATGGTTTGTACGTCTGCGTCAAATTCCAGGTCGATGCCGACTCCCGGCGCCACGGTGTCCGAGCGGCCAATGGCGTACTGGACCGCACTGTCATCGTTCTCCATTCCTACGAAAGAGATTTTTTTAAAAACCTCTCCAAGCTCTTCATCAATAAACGTTTCTTCAGCCCAATCAAGTCGCCTAATTTTCAATAAGCGTGCAGATTGTATTTCTCTGAAGGTCTTTTTTTTCTCACTTTGAAGAAACAAGAACTGTGCACATTGCAAAGCATTTTGGATTGTTTTTTTTCATTTTGGCGAGCAATATTTATCCCTAAATTGTGTAACAGCAAAATGATGCGTTTTGTTGTTAATTGTTTGAAAATAGACCTTTTATAGATCCTTTTTATTTTACTGCTAAAATTATTTATTGATAAAATGTATTACTTTTTCATGCAAGATTTTGGCTTTTTTAATGAAGTGTTTTTTCAGATTAGTGGAAAGAAAGCATCTAAAGGACACCGTTAAGTGTTTCTTTATAGCATTTTATATATTTTTTGTCAATAGATTTCAATTACAGCACCTATTTTCAAAGCCCTTTTTCTCGAAATGAGTTTTTTCTCCTACACTGAGAAGATTAGATGAAAGTACTTACATGCACTGGTTTATTTTATGGTTGTTTAGCAATTAATAATTTTTCCTGGCACTGTATAAACAGTGAAAGTGATTGAGTCGTACCTATCTTGGCCAGCTGCATGAGCTGCTCTGATGGGAGACACCACACTCTGGGGCTTCACCTCGCTGATCAGGCTGTTGGCGATAGTGGTGTAGCCATCATACAGCAGCTGGCTGATGATCAGCTTATAAAGATGCTGTCTGTCCTTCAGTGTGGGCTTGGGCCGGGAACATCTTTGCTGCTTGATGCCTGCAAGTGAACGAAGCAACGTAGCAAGGCTCAGACTACAGGTGGTTTGCGTTTGGAAACGTAGTGAGCTTGCCTATTGAGACAACACGCTCTATGATTCCCAAAATGTTGTCAAGAAAGGTAACAGATTAAAAACAGCCCCTTTGTTGTTAATTCTAGAGCACTGTTAGCGCAAATCTGTGCGTTATATAGATGTTGATGAGTCATTTAAAAAGTGGTTTGCGTCTGTTTTAAAACAAAGGTCAAAGTAAGCAACAATTACTGTTTACGTGGCGCTTCATTCATTAAAAGTTTGATATTTAAGTAACGACTCACCAGTTCAAGACTTCACGAGGTGCGCGCGCACGCTTTGTGCGTCTGACGTCATGACGTAAGCATATACAGTTGAGTTGTGGGAATAAACCATTCACAATAAAAGTCCACCATTGGTTTTAAAGTAAAAGTCCCTAATTAATTTTCATAAAAATAATTTTTGGACAAAAAACTATATAAATATATATATATATATACACACACACATATAATGTGTGTAACATATATATATATATACATACTAATATATACATACTTTTTGTAACGACACATTGTTTTTTTTTTTTTGTTTTGCATCTACAGTGTATGTATAAATAAAGTTCTAACTTCATGTAAATAAAATAGCTTACATTACATAATAATGATTGCTAATCAATTTTATTAGGTCAATTAAAAAATATCCTAAATAACATTTCATATTTAAAATATATTTGATCTGCTGAGTTTGTTTAATATACTACATCTGTATTCAAGGAGTTAAAATATCCAAAATTGGGAAGAAATGTGAAATGTATAAAAATTAGTTCTGCTACCTTAAAGCACAGCTTAAGGTTAAATGTTTCTTAAACTTTTCATATAAGCAATGTTCATATACCGTCTTATTATATATACTTATTAATAAGAGAATTTTCAGTGTTTGAAACAATTCAAGCAAACAATTCAATAAAAAAATAAAAAGCAGATGAATCGCATGAATCCTGTAAGTTTCCCTCCAAACACAAAGAGCACACCATCAGGGTCATTTTTAAATCTTATTTTTCTCTTTAATGTATTTACAAAGCTTTACATTTCCTCTGTAGTTCTTCATTACAAGTACACTGAGCAATCCATGCGATTTTCTGACTTGCATTAGAACTTCACCTTAAATGCATACAGGTATTTGATGATGTCCTAATTTTTATTCCATTCAGGATGCATATTCATTTTTACTCTGTTTCCCATGTCATCTGGAAAGTCTGTTGAGCAAGAGCGAAAGCAGAAGAACCAGTGGCTGGTGTTTCTAAAACGCTTGAAACTTCAATAACATCAGCCCATCCCGGACCAGCTCCACCTTGGGGCAAAAATGTTATGTGTTTTTTTTTCTGAGGAAATATTTTATTCATTTTGAAGTGAATCCACGCACGAATCAGGGAGGCTGCTGACCCTTACTGAAACAAAATTAATATTATTGTTATGTTCTACGTTTATTCTGTTATTTCTATCAATGTTCTTTTTGCCTGCAAATGTTAAATAGAACTCCATACTTGCAGTCTCTTAAAATAATAAATTAAAGAGTTTGGGAACCTATCTTAAGTCTCTTCTTTTAAAAGTAACAA
>NC_056709.1:17564170-17596842 GCF_018831695.1 Puntigrus tetrazona | reverse complement strand
CTGGTGAGTCGTTACTTAAATATCAAACTTTTTAATGAATGAAGCGCCACGTAAACAGTAATTGTTGCTTACTTTGTGACCTTTGTTTAAAACAGACCTCAAACCATGCAAATGACTCGTAACATCTATACTCTTGCCACAGATTTGCGCTAACGAGGTGCTCTAGAATTAACAACAAAGGGGCTGTTTTTAAATCTGTTACCTTTCTGCAACAACATTTTGGGAATCGCCGTGTTGTCTCCAATAGGCAGCTCACTACGTTCCAAACGCAAAACCACCTGCAGTCTGAGCGCGCTGCGTTGCTTCCGTTCACTTGCAGGCATCAAGCTTAATAAAAGATGTTCAGCCCAAGCCACCACAAGGACAGGCAGCATCTTTACAAGCTGATCAATCAATAACTGCTGTATGATCATTTCCACCTATCGCCAACAACCTGATCAGCGAGGTGAAGCCCCAGAAGTGTGGTGTCTCCATCAGAGCAACTCATGCAGCCCTGGCCGAATGGGTACGACTCAATGCTTTCACTGTTTATACAGTGCCAGGAAAATTATTAATTGCTAACAACCATAAAATAAACCAGTGCATGTAAGTACTTTCATCTAATCTTCTCAGTGTAAGGAGAAAAAACTCATTTAGAAAAAAGGGCTTTGAAAATAGGTGTAATTGAAATCTATTGACAAAAATATATATAAAATGCTATAAAAGAAACACTTAGCGATTGTCCTTCAGATGCTTTCTTTCCACTAATGCAAAAACACTTCATAAAAAGCCAAAATCTGCATGAAAAAGTAATACATTTTATCAATAAATAATTTTAGCAGTAAAATAAAAAGGATCTATAAAGGGTCTATTTTCCAAACAATTACCAACAAGCGCATCATTTTGCTGTTACACAATTTAAGGGATAAATATTGCTCGCCAAAATGAAAAAAACAATCCAAAAAATACTTTGCAATGCACAGTTCTTGTTTCTTCAAAGTGAAGAAGAAGAAAAAGAAGGTTTTTTTTTAAAAATCACTTTCGTAGAGAATGGGAGAAACGATGACAGTCGCGGTCCAATCACGCCATTGGCCGCATTTCAGGACACCGTGGCGCCGGGAGGTCGGCATCGACCTGGAATTTGACGCAGGCGTACAAACCATGTCCCCCGAGCGTCTGAGTATGAGACCTGCTAATAGTGACGTCTCACAAGGGTCGATGCAGCGTGGCTTCACCTACAGCCGCGATGGGCAGCTCATAGCCTTTGGGCTGGCGTGGCGCCATCGTGATCCTGGACACTGGCGCATGCGTGCGCCAAAAGCGCCATGCCTCTGCGGCGAGTCTGCATCTGATCTCTTCGCTATAGATCTTGTGTAGTGACACAACTCATCCCAGGCATATTATTATACTATATGACTTCCGTGAGTTAAGTGATCACTCCTCTGCATCTTCTGATGCAGATTGCAGATCCCTACCCTCCTCGTTTGATAATGTTTCATTTGGATGTGCTTCAAATTAGGAAGAAAGAATATGTTTCACTTTGTGACTTTAATATAGGTAATTGTTTGGAGGTGATGATGAGCAGGCGGCCCAGCAGAACATGGAGAACCACCACATTAATCAGAACTCTGTATGATCATGTGGATGAGGTCACGTGCCTGCGCTTTTCTCCCGACCGAGCAGATCTTAGCGCACTCCGGCTCTCATGCGTTACACCTCCAAACTCTTTGATTGTTAAAAACCCGTCACCAAGCCTTCAAGCACATACAGGTATAAATCAAGCCTCTGGATTGCTTTCGAGTCCTTCATTTATTGGAGGTGTTCGCATGCAGTGTTTTTCTCGTTTCGTTTTCTACAGGAAAGCTGAAATGTTGCGCTCCATATCCTTCCACCCGTCTGTGAGATTTCTTGCTAGTGACGGCGCCAGCACCCAACCCTGCGTCTCTGTAATGAATTGCTCACGTTCAGTGTTTACGTGTCCTGCAACCCTCTGGATCACAGCACACGGACACCATCTGCGAAGTCCTGTTACAATCCCAGCCTGCTAACAGCCTCGTACCTGCAGCAAAGGCAGCAGCATCAAGCTGTGGGACGGCGTGTCGAACGCTGCGTGACCACGGTCGACAAAGCCCACGGCGGCGCTGAGGTCTGCTCGACCGTTTTTCTCCAAGAATCTCAAGTACATTCTCTCCAGCGGGAAGGATTCTGTCGCCAAGCTCTGGGAGATCTCCACAGGCGGACTTTGGTCAAGTACACAGGTGAGATACTGAATTATGGGTAGGTTTAGATTATAACCATCATGCGAAGGCTAGATGATTCAGTTCTGTCTGAGAAAGAGGCGTTTCAATTAGTTTTCGTCTTTGTTATGATGATTCAGTTTAATTCACAAAGAAAACAACTGAAGTCGGTCAGTTCTTTATATTGAATCAAAAACACAACTTAGCACAACCTTCCGATCCTGGACAAATGACTCTTATGAATTTGATTCTTTTGAAGACCTTACTGTTTATGCCATGTTTTCACTTTTATAGTTAATCTAAAAGCATTATACCAAACTGACCAAGCAGTGATTTGCTTGTTCAATTGACTAAAAAACACCGATTAAGTACAAATTACTTATACTATAATAACCCGATTTATTCAAAAATGTAGCCCCTATAATAAGTGTTCACAAGAGCATTACTCTAATAAAAAAATTTTCCCCCCAGCGAACTAAATGCAAGCCCAATTTCAGAAACAAATGACTCATTAGTCTGTTTTTTTGATAACTAGTCTATAAAAACCAGTTACCCGTTTAAAATCCATCTGAAATAGGCTTCATGAAGATTCACTTTATTGGTGTGAGAATTGATATTAAGCAGAATAGACTGAAATATGCTGAAATGAATCAGAAGTCGAACCGGATCTGAATCTGAAGCAAAATCAACCAGCAAAAAAAAACTATGTTAACAGCATCTATGGCTGGAGTAATGAATTTTTATAGTAGGCCTATGCATTATGATGGCTTTTTCTGCATCAAAAAAGTGCTGATAATTAATATATTTAGTGAATACAGCGATCTTATGCATCTTCACACCACCTGTCCAGCGCTTTCCATAGCGGTTCACAGACTCTGCTGCAAGCTACACCCTCGTTGTGTTTCCTGTTACACAGGTCTTCGGTCTCAGTGGAGACTTCGCGCCCACCGCCTCAGAGTGTTTTCAGCCACCGCGTGGAGGACTATGTGCGCGCTGCGAGACTGACGAACCATCAGCTTGTGCTGCTGGGATTCCACGCTGCGGCGAAGAGAAAAAACCTGCTCTCGTTGGGCCACAACCAACATATTGTGCAGCTGTATGCAATGCTCGCGCCCACCAACCCGACTTCATGACCTGCAGTGGCGACTTCAGAAGCGGCGCTTCTGGCTTATCCCGCACCACCACTGACTGAGGCGTTCGGGTGCTTTTTTTGTATCAGCAGGTCTCAAACATGGATGCACATGCAAAAAAAAAAAAATTGTACGTCCATTTTTAAAAGCTTCAGAGACTACTGCAGTACCGTTGTCATTACATTTGGGTGGTGCTGTTTCACGTAACGATCGGAGATCCATTCCTTTTCAAATTTTAATAGCTATCAGCTGTTGCATTGATATTAGCAGCTAGAACCCAGAAGCTAGAGACTTTTTTTGTGTATCTAACAAGTAGATGAGGTACTGCTCTGTCATGGAAAATACTTGAGAATGCTTTCTTTTCGGTTTGAATTTACTGTACTGCGCCCGTTTTATATTAAAAGACTAGGAGAATTGTTTCTTGTGCCATTCAGTTTTTTTGTAGTTACGCGTCTGAAGTATTTCTGAATACGTCATTTGGGCTGTGCCACTTCCTGTTGATTACATTTTTAACAAAGTCCTGACCCCCAAGCAATTTTGGTGGTATAACTAAAATATAATCATGTTTTGAAATCATTCAACCGTGAGAGACTTCTGAGAGTAAAGAAAGAAAGGAATGTGTCTTTACGCTCAGCGAGCGCTGCAATTGTTTGATTAAACATTTTATTAAAAACTTCTTACTTTTTTCAATTTAGTGCATTGTTTCCCAATTAAAGTATTTAATAAAAGAAAAGAAATGAACCTGTTACCAATCTTTTGAGCAGTTTTATGTAACTGAAGGGTAGCGAGAGCCCTATTTAGAGACTAAGCTATAGTTATTAGTGAGGGTTTTTTTTTTGCATTGTGGTGGTATGGCTTATCAAAATAATCGACAATATTTCCTTCCACAAATATTTTTAAAGCGTTTATTTGCTGTCCTTCGTTTAGTCTGTTGAAAACCATCTATCGGTTTTTAGGGATTGTAATTGTAGTACAGATGGTTCTCAGCAACTTCATGTCTAAATTCAGAGTGACTTTTTTTTTTTTTTCTTCATTTGTGGTTATTGGTTGAAGCAATGCTCTCAGAGACAGAGTCGTATTAGAAGGAAGCGGTGACCCGACCAGCACTGCCACATAAAGATGAAATGGCACATTAGTCATTTTACAGACACTGCAACCAACCACCGTTTGCAAAGCTGTTCTGTAGAATAGCCTTGAGAGAATCAGACATGTGACCCAGCAACATCCTCATATGTTAATATTTGTGGTGGACAGTCAACTCAAAACCCGGCCTGCAATTGTTACAAACTGCAATGCAAACAGCATTACAGTCTTTCTTCAGTGAAGCCGAACGTTAAAGCCGCGATGAGTATATAACACCTAAAAATAGGGATTTTCCTTTGAGCAAGAATTGCTTTGCGGAGCAGTCTTTTCGAGGCTGAATTGCGTAATGTCCGTCTAAATATTTGGCGCCAGAGTTAATTCCTCATACGGTTTGTAGATCCTCCTTTTCTTGCACTGGTCAGGCTCTTAATAGCGCTAGTACAAAGCCGCATTCACGGCGTTTGTGGCTAGCTTGTTTTCAGCGCTGTATCAGATCTGTATTTATTCCTTTGGGTTTAGGGAAGGTCAAACGAGCACACTGGCTTCACAGAAAATTTATACACGTAATTAGGTGCAACAAGCAATTACTGACTTGTAATGTTTGTCCACAGTATCCGCAGCTTCTACCAGACCACAACTGGAAATTATAGAGCAATATACATATATCATTATATATTTATTGACTGACAAAATGATTTGTGAAACACGTGATGGAGTCTGTTTTGAACTAAGCGATTGGTAAAATTCAAAATATCACTGCGCCTGCTGCGTAGCCACTACGGCAGCAAAGTTTCTTGATTATCACTGCGGGAATGAGAGTATAGTTCTAGTCATGTCAGCCTAGAAATTTCGTTTCGGTCAGGCTTAGTATCATGCGATGTAACTACAGAAGAGTCCAGTCCAAAGAGTCCAAATAGGAAAAATAGGAAACTCTTTGATCATTTGGTCATTTTTAAACGTGATGCTTCCGGTCTAATCCGATTCAATGATCTATGCTAAGCTATGAATGGGTTCAACTTTTTTTGAACTCTGGGGAGTTTTTTCAAAAAGTGTTCCTTAGAAATGCATGTAACTTAAATGCCGCGTTTCAGAGCGTTGCCTTCATGCTTTAGACTGCATCAGCGACTTTTACCATGGCTGTTGTTTACTAAACATTATGCCTCATGCGAATATGCAGCCATTTCTCACAGTTTCTCATTTCTAAACGGTTCATATGCATGTAGGAAATATTCCAAAACCTATAAGCCAGATCATTATTTAATGTTTTGCTGTTGAAGTGCGTTTGATTTTAATTGGTTTGAATTTCCTAAAAATCATTTATATTAATAATAAAAAAACATGGTTGTGGTTTTTGTGATTGCAAGTATTTAAAAGTAGTTTTTGTCATATTTTATTTTACTTAGTGTTGCTTTTAAGTATTCAGATGAATTAATTGGAGTGCTTTAACATCAAAAATGAAAGATGGTAGTTTAACAGTTATTATATAAGTTGTATTTTATTATTTGCATCTAACATCTGTTTATTAAGGTCTTTCCATGAACTAATCAAACCTACACAGAACTGTGACCCATTTTTGGGTCCTGACCCACTAGTTGAGAACTGCTGTTGTATATCATTGGCGTCCGACCCCCACCTGCCCTTTACAGGGGCTCTATCTGTTGTCCTGACGACAAAGTCTGTCCACCGGAAAAATCTGGCCCTTTTGAAACAGTAAATCAGCTCGTTTGAGCGTGCGAAAAATTAAAATAGATTTTTAAAACAAGTAGTGGAAGTAACGTAATAATACTGAGAGGCATTTTAGAAAAAGAATCTACAATCACTCTGACCAACTTCTGCTTTTTAAAATCAGACTCAAGCTATATTCTCTCATAGCTTCATGGACGTGGGAGGAGGTGCGACAGCAGTTGTTAGAGAGCGATTCGGATTGGCTGACATTCATGAGAGCAAGACACATGTCATGAGTGAATGCTGCACTCCCTGCCCCTTATTGTGAAGTGTCTGGACTCAGGGGTTTATTTGGGCAATGTGTGTGTGTGTGTGTGTCCGTGAGCGTGTGACAGAGAGCAACAAGAAGATCAGGAGAACATTGAAATTTAGCAAACAGAAATACAGGCAGATTCACAGATGCTTTGCTGTATCTGTCAATTCTACGCTGGCTTTTGAATGGGATTTATGAACTGACTGGAACATAGGATTCGTATCTCAGAGATGGAGGTCAGTATCGTTTACTTCTAAATAAATTTAACATCTTCAGAAACAACACATCGCTTCTTTAGGTGCATCTTCAGACCCTGAATGAAGTAAATTAAGTGATTGAAAAAGGAACCCGTTTTCTTGTACGATTCTTACAGCCAACTGCAGGGATTTTACCGTTCAGACGTAGTGTCAGCTCTAACCCCTGCCCTCAATGCCCGAGCCTCGTATAGACCCTGAATTCGCAGAAGGTGCTTTGTAACGTGATACCGCTAACCCTGAGAGTGAAAGGAAGAGAATGGCACTTTATGGCTGTCGTTAACGTGCTCTCTTCTTTTGATCGAGTCGGACTGGAGAGGTTACAGGAAACTTTGTACTATTATAGATGGATATTAGCACTTTCACTATTCAAGTCCCGTCTCTGTGAGAGTAAATATTTTTATGGTCGTCTGATGCTGTTAGTAAAGACCTCATTCAACTGCCGAGCTTTATTTGTCGCTACTGACCATTGCTGTGGTTTGCGCTTTTGCAATGATGTTTCCAAAGCCAATCGGATCGGATATTGACCATCGCATGTGACAAACATTGATACATTTGCCTATTTGACATGTTGAGAGTGTCAAGTGAGTCTAGTTTGAAAAATTTTGCCCATTTCTACATCCAGCTGGTCAGGACAGGAATTGATTTTAAGTCTACATGACTGATCTACTGTATTTACTTTGATCTGCTTTCACATATTGCTGTGGTTTGTACACCTGTGGATCAACAAATGGTGAAATATAAGCCTCAACACTCATAACGGCATCGTAATTAGTCAGCGTAGGATTCGGGGTTTTTTGACGATGGGTAAAGATTCTTCAATCATTTGTTGAGCAGCATCTCTTTGAAAAATATTTTGCGACGTGTCTTTACTTTGAATCAACTGAATGGATCTTTGCAGAATTTTCCAAAAGGAAAGACCTTACTGACCCTGAAAGTTTGAATATTAGTGTGTACGTGAATTTAAGGACGTTAGGACTTTGGGTTATTTCCGTGACCTTTATTTGAATCATCTGTGATGTGGAGTGACATACAATACTAATGAAATCACACCTACAGACTGGCCTGATTCCTTTCACCCACACTCCCAACAAGACATAAAAAAAGAAGTGTGTAGTGAACATATCTTTGGCGAACTTTTATTTTTTAGTTCCTTTTATCAAAGGTCATTCTTAATAGTCAGTTAATGGAAAGTGCAAATTTTCCAACTCCCCTAAAGTTAAACAATTGGGTTCGACCATTTTCGAACCCATTCAGGTCTGGCGGAGCGCTTTTAGCTGCAGTTTAGCATAGATCACTGAATCTGATTAGACCAGAAGCATCTCGCTCGAAAATTTTACACAGCTTCTGAAAAGCATGTTTTAGGAACTGTGTAATTAAGCTACTGCTAAAAGTGTTCCCTAGACCTGGACATCGGCTGAATAGATTCAGAACTTAACTGTTTAACTCTAGAGAAAATTGGCCTATTTTAATTAATTAATTGCTTTAATTGAATGCCTGTTCCTCTGAAAGTTAATACGTTATTAGGTTACATTTTATATCTCACTATATTTATTACATATTAAATATAGAAGCGTTTAAAATATATGTCTGTGTCTACATTTAACTAAATTTATCTAAGATAACTAAAAACTTACCCGATGAATTGGGGTGGGGATTTACAAACACTGTCAAAATGTCTTGACGATGTTAAAAGTAAAAAAGTAAAAGCAGAAGACAAGAAGGGTCAGGAAATCAGCTTATCAGCTTCTAGATAAAACCAGGAAAAGAGAAAAGCTTTGCAGAACAGATCATTGTGACTTTATTTGCCGTATATCATATTCATCTTGCATAATCTGCTGTGTGTCTTTACGTTCAGTCGACTAATCGTTGCATTGCATAGATGCACAACATTTCCTGTGATGCATCCATTTCAAAACACTCAAATCTCCAAAAAGGAGAACTTGTAGCTAGTGGTGGGATGATTGCACTTACCCATATTGCTTATCTAAAGATCAGTCAGTCATTATTATCTCCTATATCCTCCCTGGAAAAGTTTATAGAAATAAACAGATCCATGAGAATTGATGGGTCCCAGGAAGTAAACTCTGAGAAACAAGAGGTTTGTGTATGATATCATCGTTGTTGTTACACAGGAAATACCAAAGAGGTTTAAATTGGAAAGTTTATATATAATGATTGGGTGTTAGTGATCGCTAACCTAGTTCTTAACATGACCTAAACAGCAAAGACCAATATGCCAATTAATATACCATAAATGTGAATATATATTCACATTTAGTAATATTGTAATGTGTATATATATATATATATATATATATATATATATATATATACAACCTTTTTAAGTTCAACCAAAAATGAAAATATGCTAAAAATGTACATAAGCAGATGTAGTTTCTTTATCAGAATAGATTTGGAAAAATTCTACATTATAATGTTTGTCCACCATTGCATCGTGAATGGGTGCCGTCAGTATGAGAGTTCAAACAGCTGATGAAAATATCACAGTAATCACACATCATCACATCACATTAAGAAACATGTGTTTCGCATATTGGTCAGAAAGTCCCTTGCTGTCACTTCTTGAATTTAATAAGCTGAACCAGACCTGATGGCTATATATGTTTTTTTTCCTCATTTATGCCTTCTATATTGCTTGAAAAATGAAAACATAAAGTTAACTTCTGTCTAATGCATAGAAGTGTGTGGGATAAAGTTGTCACTTCTAAACAAGTCTTTAAACTATGAGATGAGCTTGGAAAGCAAGTGGAATGTTTCTTGGGTACACTATTTGCATGAAGCACATCTCAGACGGTCTACATCGGTGCATACTCACGCACTCACTCAGTGTGGGAAAGTCTAATAGATCATCTTAACAAGGCAGCTTCCTGTCCCTATGAAGAGAGATGCTCATTGCCTGAGCCAGTGACCCTGTGAGCATGCTATAAATATTTATGCCAAAGCAATACTCTCACTCCAAAAATATTCATCCTTTGGAAATATGGACCATTTGGTCTCATCAACAGCTTCTCTGCCGTCTCAAATATGTGTGCAATTTTTTAAAGGAGTAGTTTACTTACTATCTTTAGTGGGAAAAAATGGAAATTGTGAAAAAAATGCAGTATAAGAGTGGTTTGGTCAATACGGTGGAAGTCAGTGAGGTAGTTTTGGCTTTCATTGTATGGATGAAAACGGTTAAAACATTCTTTGAAATATCGGCAGTTGTGTTTTGCAAAGGAAAGCAATGTCTCTCATGGGTTCGTGTATATTGCATTAGAAAGTTCTAATGAAAAAATCTGACGTCTGTGTTTTTCTCATTTTTTTTCATAACAGGCCTTTTTTACTAGAATCCTGTGCTGAGGAGTGCTGACACTGGAGTTTTGCACTTTCACCCTTAGGTTGAGGGGTTAAGTGAATGGGAAGCTCTTTCACACACTAAATACATATTTTGCGGAAGTATGAACACATTCTAACTGTAAAAGCTTACACTTATGAATTACTTCCAACACTTTACAGCTACACCAGTTTATAGGAATAGCCTATACGTAGTTCCCTGAAGTAAACAAATTAGAATTTTATTAAAGAGGTCTGATAGTGCTTCGCTAAAATATATAAAGATATATTGTTGTGCGATAAATTCAATATTGATGATATGCTGCGCATCTAGATATTATCACTATGTGAAGGCACAGTATGGCATATCACGATTTTTATGCCGTATGTGCATAGAGAGAGAGAGAGACATGAAGGAGAGAGACAGCTGCTACTTGAGAGCTGAGGCCAGCTGTCCTGGTCTGATCTGCACAAGCAGGCGTGTGCTGGAATCCCAGCTGAATTTGACCTCCTTTCTCACTGTACACACGCGCATACTCCAAACGCAAACTTAGAAATGTACACACTCAGCAGTCTTCCCTTTTAAGACACGTGTGTGTGGTTGTACAGGCCAGCGGTAAATTCACTACAGTCGCACCGTTTCAGCACACACGGTATTTGAGCACAAAATGCTGCTGGTTTAGCAATAGTGAATGATGTTCAAACCTTTTTTTTCTTTGCAGGAGGAAAGCATCACAAAGCAGAATTGCAGAAATAATGCTTTTCTTAAAAGGTCTCCCTGTGTTTCATTGGCTGGGGAAAACAGATAGTCTTGCCCCAAATATATATATATATATATGTAAAACTATATGTTTTTCTGTTGTAGTTAGCATTGTGCTATACATAACTGACATGGCACTTCATGCACAACCACAAAAAATACATATCTTCTCATTTTGGATGTTAGCAAAACCATGCTCTCGTTTGCAGCACACACAAAGCATGCCGGGACTGGCCCTGGTGTGTTTTGTTCTACGTGGATCAGTGTAGGAGGAGGGCCTGCGGTTTGTTGTGGTCTGCGTGCATTAACCAGTGCCTACGTCGCAATCGACTGCCTGGCTTGCAAGCGGAACAGGTGCTCAGTATGTCAGCCATGCGGACTGAATAGAGGCTTTGTCACAGAGGATCCGTCCGTGAGCCATTTAAGGCAGCGCTTGCATCCGTCTCTTATCAGCGGGGAGTGGAGCTTTGAGGAAGGAAGGCTGGCGTGATGGGGAGAGGATATGGGGAGGGGGAAGAGCATCAGCTACTGCACACGTGCATACACAAGTACACACATGTAAATTACATTGAAGAGGTGGTAATAGTGTTTTTCAGCAGAGAGCGCCCCAATTTAGTAATTATATTTAGGTTTTGGTGGGTTTTGAGTCAGTCACAACCCACTTAATTTTTAAAGGATACGTGTGTGACCTATACCACAAAACCAGTCATACGTGTTTTGACCGGTAATAAAAATGTTTTTGAAACTGAGACGCATACATCACCTGGAAGCTGAATAAATAAGATTTCCACTGATGTATGTGTTTGTTAGAGACAACATTTAGCTGAGACACAACTATTTTAAAGTCTGGAATCTGAGGCTCTAAATATTAATAACGATATATTAATAATTAGTAAAGTAATTCACTTTCATAGAAATAAAGGTACAAAAGCTGTCTCTGGGGCGTACCTTCTCAAAAGGTACATGTTTGTACCCAAAGACTTCATTTTGCTACCTTAAAGGTACATGTAAGTACTTAAAGTGTACATATCTGAACCTAATAGGTACAAAAGTGTACCTTTTGAAAAGGTGCTGCCCCAGTGACAGCTATTGTACCTTTATTTCTGAGAGTGTTTTGTATAGGACATAATTAATATATGTACCTTGAAGTAAACAGACAGTATGCTAATAACAGGCATGTAGATAATAATCCGTAAAATAAAAGCGTTACCGTGATATATATGTGTGTAGATTATAAAATACTATACATATATTATGTATTAAATATGAATTATATATATATATATATATATATATATATATATATATATATATATATATATATATATATATATATATATATATATATATAGTTAGTTGATTTGGAGATGATTTAGACAGAATTAAAAATCTAATAATACATGTTTTACAACTAACTTTATCAAAACATACATTCATACATAGTGCCCAAATTATATATTTACTTATATTTGCTTATTCACACACAGCATAGTAGACATTACTAATTCATAATATGTGTTTTGGCCAATGTTGTATATTGTATAATCAGAATTTGTATATTTAATGAAATATAACAAAAACGCTCATAAGCTTTGACAGTTTAATTGGTTTTGCTTTGCTTTATGTTATGTTAAGTGACTGATGAATAGATTTCTGATCGTAAAAGTTCATGCTCGTGAAAGGTATTAGATCTATTATGCTCGACTTCTGTTTAATTTTAAGCATGTGCGCTGTTGCCGCTGAGGAATTTGTGAGCACATGGGACGGGTTTAAATGGACGTGTGCACATACTAGAAGCGTGTGTACGTGTGTGTGGGGTAATGTGTGCTGGTGAAGCTCTCCAGATGTCGCCGCATCAAATCTCTTGTTTACCGCATAATTTGCAGGTGCAGGTGTTTGTCCGAGGGCCCGTTTATAAATAACCGTACAGACAATTGAAGTTCCTAAGCACCAAAATCCAGAACAACTGTTGAAGTCACAAACAAACAGAGTTCTGCTAAAAATTGATTTGAATGGATTCATTGTTCGCAATCTTTCCCACTGTTAAACAGTCTAGACCAGAATTTTCAAGAGAATACAGTTGCAGGAAGGTAGCATTGAGGAAGCATTGATCATCCATTCACCTGTTTTTGGACATTCACATTCTATGTTGTAATATTACAAAAACGTGCAATAATAAACACATTCAAACATGCAAAAACACACACTTGTAGTCTTGGGGTTGGTATGGTTTTTTAATGTTTTTTTTTTTTTTTTAAATGATGCACACCAAAGTTTGTTCAATTAAATATATGGCAACAACGTTAATATTGTAGAATATTGTTATGATTTAAATTAACTGTGTGCTATTTTAATATATTATAAGTTTCCTGTAATGGCAAAGCTGAATGTTCAGCTGTCATTGCTCCAGTCTAAAGTGTCACATGATCCTTCACAAATGCTTATTTGGTGTTATGATTAAAGCTTATCCTTTGGTGAAATGCTTGCTATGCATCCATGCTGATTAAAAACAGTATTTTTATACAAAAATATACCCCAAACGTCTGTATAGACGGAACAAAACCACATTAACCAAGCATATATCACGATAATGACAGTATCATATCTTTAAATAATACAAAGAAAAGAAAGTCTTCTTGCTCAGACTAGTAAAAAACAAAACATTTTAACGCCTGAACAAAGTCTCAGAGGACATGTAGGGAACAAGGTCACAGGGATTCTTTTAGCAGGGCTACGAAGTTGTGCCTAGTTACGCAAAGGCCCATTATCCATGACACACAAGGCCATTGTTTGTTCAAATCCAATTCCAAGACGCCACTGCCGTCCATGGTGGTCCTTCATTGTGTGTCATTGTCATTACGTGTCTCCTCCTAACCAGTTAGCTGTCTTTAGAGACCCTTCTCTCACATCTTCTGTCTTCTGTTTCCTTCAGAAGCTGTTTGCCAGAGCTCTTTATGACAACATAGCCGAAACTGAAGATGAGCTGGCTTTTCACAAGGGTGACATCATCGTGGTTCTGGAGAAGAACGTGGCGGAGAGCATCGGCTGGTGGAAGTGTGCTCTTCATGGGCGTCAGGGCCTGGCACCGGCGAACCGCCTGGCTCCGCTTTCCCCAGCAGAGGCTGAGAAACTTTGCGTGAACAAACAGATACAAACAGGTACAGAGAGGGACTGCTTGACCAACCACTCCAATCAGAACATCTATCAAACCCCAAAAGCTAGAAGGACACCAGCGATACCGATTTATGAAGAGATGAGTACGATATATAACGTGCCACTTCAAGCCGCCTCTTCACCAGATAAGCACAAGGCACAAAAAGGATCTAAGAGAAACCGGGTCTCCTCAAGTCGTAAGTCTCTCACTAGCACAACTGCACATTTTCTATAAGTATCTACGTTTTTATGCACCTATAATAATCAGATTGATGCTTCAGTCAGACTGAGGTGCCTTCATGTAAAGACCTAAATAAATCCAAGCTTGATCTGAATTCATTTCAGCTGGATTGAAACAGGTGGTGTAGATTAACTCATGCAGGAAAAAATTATCATTATTCAGATTTAAAAATACCTTGCATATAATGTATAGTGCTGTGCTGCACATTTTAAATATATGTGAATAAAATTGCAGTGTTAGTGCTCATATAAACAGAACTTTCAGAACTTTGGATTTTTCTCCCAGCCAATGAATGACAAAAATCATTGACACTAAATAGTTACATTAAATATAAAATATCGAGTGATTAACTAAATATTCCATGAAATCTCAATAGCCAGTCAATAGCCTGAGTGTGTGAATTATTTTGTAGACTATTTGTTGAACTGAGGCTAACAATAAGCAATGTCTCAGAAACTCCTACTGGCAAAGAGTTCACAGATGGGGACCAGGGGCCTCTCTCTGCGGGGACAGGTATGTAGCACAGGGGCTTTATGAGCTTGTAAAAGAGTAGCAAAGACAGAATTCAGACACCACTAACTGCAACCAGAAGATCTATGGCTGGGGACTCCACAAAAGAGAGAGAGAGACAAAGTAAGAGAGACAGGCAAGTGTCTAAGCAAGTTACTGTGTAATAAGTGAAGTAGTTGGGTTCACATGTTGCCCATTTCCCCTCCTGCTTCAGGGAGAAATGTTTACCTTAGCAGCTTATGTGCAGCATGGCTTCAATTAGAAAACTGGGTTAATTGGGCAGGCAGGACACAGCAATGTGTACAACACTTTAAAGGATCCTGGCTCGCTTTAAGACGGCCATGTGTTGTCATCTCCATAGAGTATTTTTTGCTTGTTTAGTTCAGTGCTTATACTTACACCTTTTCTCTTTTCAGGGTTTAACTGCCAGACATGGTGCCAGAAATATATGATGTCCCAAGCCTGGTGAGAAACCCTCGTTGTTCACAGTAAGTCATCTTGTTTTTTTTTTTTTTTTTTTTTTTTTTTTGGAGGTGGGCCACCTAGAGGTCTGCAAGAGGGCCTGCAAAAAAACTGAGAGACAAAAAGAGGTATAAAAAAGAAACAGCATAAAAAAAATAAAATAAAGGAAGACATAATTTTGGGGGGATCACTGAAAAGTTGAAAAACTCTTGCACTCTAGTAATTTTTGATTGTTCAGATAAAAGACGAAGATCGTGTGAGTGTCACCTTAAGAAATAATGTGTGAAATGATATTGATCAAACTAAGCATCATAAATTGTGTAACTTGTCTTTTAAAGCCATCTATGCTGCAGCCTTTGGAAAGCGTCAAACACAGAATTTCATAATAGATATGAACAGCTACAAAGTATGAGATGTCCGACTGCAACCAAGAAAAAAGTAAGCATGGTAATTCCTGTAAAGCAACTCATATCATTAAAACTTCACTAATGGATCTCTGATTTAGGACAGAAACCGAATCAATTATATTTTTGAATTATTGTGTGAAATATGCAATTTATTTACTTCTTTCTAGGTTGCCAAATTACCCCCGACGACTTCCCAAGACCCCAATTATGACATCCCAGTGCCCTCCATCAGTGAGGAAACTCAAAAGCCTCTTTGTGGTTATAGTACCATGCGAAGCCCTGTAAGTCTGAATGGATTTATGACGTGCCTGTTTTCCCACAAAAACAAGGATGTGATACTTGTTACTATGGCACCATGCCACCCAAAACTATGAATTCAAACAAGCCCCTTTATGACACTTTGCCAAATCACAAGTGGCCTGAAAAGGCCAGGCACAGCCCCATTCAGCCCCTCTATGACATCCCTAAACCGAGCAATGCAGTGGTGCAGTCTTGTACAGATATTGGGGATGCAACAACTTCATGCATCTATGATGTCCCACCCGGTCTTAAACAAAGAGAGAGCACTGTAGTGTTACATAGAAAGCCAAGGCTTCCAGAAACAGACTCTAAAAAGAACCGTGAATCTCTTGAGTACAGTGATAAACCTGGACCCATGCACGACCAACTTCATCATTGGCCCTCAAGGGGCAGAACGATGTCCAGGCAGCCTGGGACAATTAGAAGGGATGACGAGGACAACAAAAACCACCAGAGGAGCTCAACGCTGTCCACCTCCTCCACAGCTTCCAGTTCTTCCAGGAGCTCATGCGACTCCTTCATGTTGAGTTCTCCTGAACCTGAGCCCTTGCGTGAGGTCACACTTTCACAGGAAGAAGCCAGCAACAGGTTGCTTGAGCTGCAAGAAGCAGTGTGCCAAACTGTGCCCAAGCTTATGCTGTTTGTCAGCAGCCAGTGGAGAACCAAAGAACATCTGAGTCAGCACCTTCATGAGATCCACATGGCCACCAAAGATGTGACTGACTCTGTCACCTGCTTCTTAAACTTCGCCTTGGATGTCAGAGGTAACGCTCAACGGCTGACAGACTTTAACCTGCAGACCAGGCTTCTGAAGCAGCTCTCTATCGTTGAGGACTCGGGCTTGATCCTTCAGCAGGCTGCAGGGACTCTGCAAGATCTGGGCTGGCTCCTGGACACGCTAGCTCAGGATGAAGGCCAGTCGCAGACGCCTGACCACCTAGAGCGCTTTGTTATGGTGGCTCGAACCGTACCAGAGGATGTGAAGAGGCTGGTATCCATCCTGAATGCAAATGGAAAGCTTCTTTTCAGAGTCCGGCTAAAGAAACAGTGGTGGACAACATAGACCATTATGAGAGGAGAAGTCACAGTAAAAGTGAACCGATGGTAGACTCAGGAATAGATGAAAGTGACTATATACAACTTCAGGTAGGCAAATCACACCATAATTCTTTTTGTGTTATGATGTATTAATGATAATGACAGATATTAAATGTTCATGGTTTACAGATGAAGATCTGCACACCTGTTCTCCAAAAATACAAAACATTAATAATGAACTATCGAATAGATGATGTTTCGAGCATTCATCTAAATGTGAAAATATAAGCAAGTGACATGCATGATAAAATATTATTGTTTTAATTTCTTATATCTTTAGTGATAAATGATATGGCACTGATATATTTTGTATCCCTGCATGTACAAGCATTGATTAATATTATCTGTATACACAACCATTCAAAAGGTTGGGATTGGTATGACCTTTTATTTTTATTAAAGTTCTTATGCTCACCCAGGCTGCATTTCTTAGATCTATTAACAGTAATATTGAAAAATGGTACAATTTAAAATAATGTTTCAATATTTTTCTATATTTTTAAATATCCCTGTGCAATGCATAGCTGAATTTTAATCAGCCATTTCAGCCAGTTTTCACATGATGCTTCAGAAATCATTCTTATCATTCTAGTTTGCTGCTTAAGAAATATTACTTTCGATTATCGTTTAAGAAATAATAATACTGTTTGCCTAAAAATCTTAACCAACACTATTGCTTTTCAACAGACAAAGACAGAGTTAGACCAACAGCCAAAGCCAGCAAAAAGCAGTTTTAAATCAAAGAAGAATGGCGATACCTTGAAAAAACAGGTAAAAACTTGTGACCCTTTCAGTGCAGGTGACTGTATTGCATTAAAATTTCTTAACTGTTTTATTACTCATTGTGTATCTTCAAAAGGTTTCCAAATCGCAGTCCGTTAACCCCTGCAGTCCACTCCAGACCTCCAGGAAGCCTTCCATCTCTGACCACTGCCGGCTGTATTTCGGAGCTATTCAGAAGGCCATCAGCGTGTTTATAAGTAGCCTGGATGATGGCCAGCCCCCCGAAAAGTTCATCTCCCACAGCAAGCTGGTCATCATGGTGGGCCAAAGACTTGTGAACGCTCTGTGTAGCGAAGCTAAAAATCGAGAGGCCAGCAGGGAAATGTTATCTATGAGCAATCAGCTGTGTGCCCACCTCAAGCAACTGGCCATGGTGACCAAGAAGGCAGCTATGAACTTCCCAGACAAACTGCCTCTCCAGGAGGTGCAGGACATTGCCAAAGAGTTGGCTCAAAGGGCACAACACTTCAGAATGTCACTGGACGTCTGAGTTTGCCATCTGTCTGCCCAGTTTATCGTGTGGAGGTGGTCTCTTGAAGATAACATGGTATTTGTGAAATATCTCAATTTGTGTGATTTGTATGCGAGTCTAAACCAGCCACCCTTAAAACAAGCTCCTATTTTTGTTAGTCTGGATGAGGAGGCACTGTTAAAAGTAACAAAGAGACATCTTATAATTATGACCTCAGATAATGACATTGATGTGTTTACATGCACAACGGTATGCTGATGTATAAACAGCAGTTAAGGTGTTTACATATAGATATTAAAGAGGTGTTGCGATCAGGTTTTGCGGTCACAGTAGTACCATATATAAAAGAACATTGTTTGAAGTGTTTGCATGGATTTGTGTCGTTGTTGGGTTATTAATCAATATTACTGTATCATTGTGCATGTAAACACATAAAGCCAACGCAGAAAACGTGCTAGTTGCTGCAAAGATGTTAAAGCGACAGTTCGCCCAAAAATGAAAATTCTGTTATGTTATGATATGATAGGACATCATTTTTTAAAAACAGTAATACAGTATCGGTCTTAAACATGATCTGGGAATCTATTAGTCTTATTCTTTATGTGTTCTCATTCTGCCAAACCTCAGACTTTAAACGACTTAAGCAAAAATTGCACTTTTATGATGCCCAACACTGTATACATATTTTTTTGATCATAATAAATAAACAAGATGTATGTAGATTACTATATTATGTTTCTGAAGATTCAGTGTTTGCGCAAAATGTAAATATGTCCTCTATACAACTGAAGTTACTTTTTTTGTATCATTTGTCAGTGTTCTAGTTTTCAATATTCACACGCTGTAAGAACGTAGTATCCTGTTTTTTCACTTATTATTATGTCTGTGAAAAAGTTTCTTCTAGACACAAATAAAATGTTACTTAGCAACATTTTCTGACAGTTTGTGTCTTATGTGATAGCCTAGCTGCTGAAGGCATAGTTAAAAAAAACCCTGCCTGTCTTCTGTGGAACACAAAAGAACATATAATAATATAAAGATGTGTTGGTTACCGCTGATTTCCATTGTACAGATGGAAAAACCCCACATGCACTTCCCAAAATATATTTACGTTCCACAGAGAAAAAGGTCAGAGACTTGTAGAGACATCAAGGTGAACTTTTTTTTAAAGTCGTCTAGCTGTTTTACATTAAAAGGGTTCAAATATTACATATGTTAATGAATGTGCAAAATTGTCTGCTAATGAAATATGTCTGGTTTTTAATGTCAAATATAAATAACGAACTGGCGCCCTCTATGGACCGAAACTTAAAAACTATTTGCGCTCAACCAGACCCTCAACCAACAGCCAGACTCCAACTATTAAAAACGTGAATTGTTTTTATTATAAAACCATTAACTAATAGCGATGGACAATCACTAGAAGGTTTAAAAAAAATGTTTATTTAGAAATGTTAAAAAGTTACGCTCGACTAAAATGTCCAGCACATAAACGGAAGGATATAGATAGTTGTACGTTCTAGTTTTATACTAACTTTAAAACGCGAGACGTTTATAAAAGTGACAGTATCGTAACGTGCAACAGTTCTCCAGGCGAGCCGCGCCCACTGAACTCCAGACTCCTCCTCCGGTGTGACTGTACGTGCCCTGCGTCTCTGCGCTCCTCTCTTTCCCCAACACACCAGACACATCCAGACCACAGACATGGCTCCGTAAGGGTGCACATGGCGGCTAGCAGCCATGAACCAAAAAACAACTCACCAAAAACTACAGATGCATCTCCGATTTGACTGATTTTCGATTGATCAACTTCCACATCCGCCGCAATATTCTTCAGTCCGGTTTTCAGCATTCGGGAGAGGGCTGCTCGCTTGCAACTCTCTCTTGTCTCCATTTCCTCCAGACAATTTTACGTTCTTACTCAACCCGAAATAACAGTAGACATCATATTGTACAACAACAATCATGGGTGTGCAGGGTTTCCAGGAATACATAGAGAAGCACTGCCCCAATGCCGTGGTGCCGGTGGAGCTCAGAAACTCGCCCGCGGGAGTCTGGTTGGCGGCGGCCGGCAGAGACCCCCTCAAACACCGCTCCGGCTGCTAGTGGACGCCGAGAACTGCCTGCACCGGCTCTACGGCGGCTTTTACACCGACTGGGTTAGCGGGGGCCAGTGGAACCACATGCTCGGGTACCTCGCCGCCCTCGCCAAAGCCTGTTTCAACGGCAACATCGAGCTGCTAGTGTGCTTCAATGGCGCCCTGGAGAAAGGCCGTCTCCACGAGTGGGTCAAGCGACAGGTGAACGAGAGGCAGACCGCCCAGCAGATCGTCAGCCACGTCCAGAACAAGGGTACCCCGCCGCCCAAGGTCTGGTTCCTGCCCCCGGTGTGTATGGCCCACTGCATCCGCCTGGCGCTCCTCAGGTTCCACATCGGGGTGAGTAGCGACATATGCAGCCATTAGCTTAGCAGAACCAGACCCAGATCAAGTGAAGTGCTCGTTTTACAAGACAGCAGGAGGTCAGCTAGCAGGTGGCCTAGACAGCTTTTTTTCTTTCTTGTGCATTTACATAAACAAAAACAGTATAAGATCGCGTGCTGGTCTTAAGCGGGTCTCTCAGCCTAACCAAGCTGAAAAGTTCTCCAAACCCGTCTGAAACCAGCAATTAGACCAGACTGGCTAATCAAACTAAGCTGTCAGTGAAACGGTTTTGTTCAGATCTGAATCGAGACTTGGCCTGCCTGGTGTTCGTCATGTAAACAGACATGTCCAAACTAAGATGAGCAGCTGGTTTATGCTGGTCTCTCAGCCTGGCCGAGATGAGAAGTTGCCAAAACCAGCAAGTAGACCAAACTAGGCTTGCATTATTCACATGTAAACCAGTGTAGGTCTTAAATCATGAAGCATGTACGTGTTAAAACCAAGATTAGCATCTGGTTTGTTTTTTCCCCTGATTGAGTGAGTGAAGCAGTTCGGTACCTTTCTAGAACCAGACCGGCAGATGATGGTTTGAGATGTTTTATTTCTTTTATTCAGGCGTGCGGGGAACACGGAGATGTCGGCAGCATAGGACGTAACTGTCACCTTAGTTCATGAGCTGGTGTTTTAGAAACGTGTTTAAAAGCAAATCCAAAAGTGTGCCAGTCTTTTAATGTCACATATTTGAATGCACCTAACAGTTAATGCAAAATCTAAAATACTGCACATTTTTTACCCCTTTGGTTCGTAATTATATTACAGAAGAATCAAAGTTAACCGATTAAAAGCAAGCACACGAGAATAGACACAAAAAAGACAAGATTTAAAAATCGAGCAATGCGGTATTGAGCAATTATTGGATATATAGTACTCAAAATATTAAATATTTTCTCCTGCATCTTCGACAATAATTCTAGATGCAATATATATCTACGCATTAGTAACCTAATGAAGTAACAACCAAATACAAACCTCTCAGAATAGAATAAAACATGCATTTGTGTGTGGATGCTGAAATGAAGCCATGTAGTAGTAGGTTGTGCTGGCAAAAGGAAGCGCTACCTCTGCTCCGCTGTGATTGGCCGATGTGCCACACTCTTGTGACACAAGAATAGTAAGCACTGCTCTGTGATTGGCTGCATGCTCCTGCGTCACTTCAGCTGAGATTTAGCAGCCGTACAGGCTGTGACTAAGTTTATTGGCCCTGTTTTGAGCAGGGAGACACATGATGAATTTGCATTTATTTATTTAGTTCATTTTTTCAGAGGACTGTCGGCGTAAGTGTTTTTGGATCGTTGATATTTGATATTGATACTACTAGGATTTTCTATCCACTTATGTCCGTGCTCGTAAACATCGGATCAATTGAGACTTTCATTTCAACGTGGGGCAGAATATCATTGTGTTAAAAATGTATGTCGCTTCCTATCAGTTAAAGCCCAGTGAACATCCTCTTGCACAATGCATAGTTTTAAAAAAGAATCATCTCTTCATTGATCTGTTCAAATAGTGCTAATCGACAAAGCGTTTGAGAAAGAAACCATTGTATGATGCAATTAGAAATAACATTTCCCAGACTAATCGTGCCCCCGCATCCTTTCATGGAATCTGTGAAAGCCTGCAGTATGGTCAATTTCATCAATGTAAATTTGTTTTTCTAATGAGCCTTCCTGTAATTTGCTTTCTCACTCAGGTTGTCCAGACCATCGAGGATCATCACCAGGAAGTGATTGCCTTATTTCGAGAAAATGGGTTCCATGGCCTGGTTGCCTATGACTCTGATTATGCCCTGTGCAACATCCCATACTACTTCAGTGCCCATGCTCTCAAACTTAGCCGCAACGGCAAAAGCCTCACCACCAGCCAATACCTGATGCACGAAGTTGCCAAGCAACTTAATCTCAATCCAAATCGTTTTGTCATTTTTGCTTCACTTTTAGGTAGGTCTGTTAGATTGCTTGTCAGTTTTCAAGTCACCTACATTGGCCCTCTTTGCCTAATGCATGCTCTTAGTCCTACTGAGAAAGATTCAGCTGTGCGTGTTTCTGTAAATACAAAATAGTTTTATTGTTGTAATGTTGCAATGTTATATACATAAGGTTACTAAAAAGATTTCTATTTAAAAAAATCGTGTTTACGAAAAATACTAAAGCGGTGTGATTGTTTATAATAATAAAGGGAATTTTTATTTGAGCAGCGAGCTAAAAATAGTAAATTCTTTTTTTTTAAATAATAATAATAAAAATTTATTATAAACAATGCTGCAGTTTTTAGTGTCGAACTTTTTATGCATTTATTTTTGGATCAAATAAATGCTTCCTTTTTGATAAAATGTAAGATAAGGCGAGTAAAATTATGCGCAAGCCATTTGTGAATGGATTTATTTATTTAGTATTTATTTAACTATATTAATTCGTTTTTTTTAATTTATTTTTTTTAAGGCACTTATAATGAATTGTAATGAAATTGAAGGTGTGTGCTTCTGCGATACATAATTAACTAAATTACATTTTCATAGGGAATCACATACTGCCTGATGAAGACTTGGCTGCCTTTCACTGGAGTTTACTTGGCCCTGAGCACCCTTTAGCATCCTTGAAGGTAAAACCATTTATTAAAAAAAATAAATTGTCATTTACCTGTTTATATAATACCCGAGTAGACAAATAGCTATTTAAGAAATTCAAACGTGCATTCAGCCTTGCTCCGTTCTTGTTGAATGTTCTGTTTTGCTTGTAAATGCATCACACAATGGAAATAAATGCGTTGTGTATAATAATTCAAAGACTTCAAGTTTTTTCTACATTGACTAAAACGTGTTTAAAGGGTGAAAAAAATAAGACTTCAGTTCTCATTAGATTCCCTCAGATATAAGCCTCTGTGACCAGTTTCCTTGACAACCAGATTGAAATGAGGTCTGGCAAATAACTTATCAGGACCATGAAAAATCACTTCGGCATTGTCCTCAACACGTACCCTTTTGGCGTTTAAATACTCGTTCTTTGAAGTTGGTCTAAACAGTCGAGCACTGTGATTGTAAAGGAAAGAGTTGAGCCGAGTAATGGCTTCATGCGTAACCTTCTGTTATCTTCTTTTAGTGTTGGTGTTGCTTGACAGATGGCTTTATTGATTCACTGTGCGCTAGAATAGAGTGGGTTATACTCTATTTTAACACCTGGCTTTTTTTTACTTTTTGTGCTGTCACTCTCAGTTCATTTTAGCATATGTCTGTGTTTGTGCCTATAGTTGACAATTACTTGTGCAAAACCCCCGCGGCAGTTTATGATAGGCGTTGTCAGTTAAGCAGATTAATCTAATGTGTGTTTTTGTAAATTTGTCACGCTGTACCTAGTCAGATATGTACTCCTATGATGCCCATCACATTTTAAGCAGAAGGAGCTTTTGCTGGGGGTGTGATGGGTTGTTTTTCTCTGACGCAGGTCCGTGCCCACCAACTCTCGTTCTTCCTCCATGTGATGTTGTCATAAGAGCCGTGGCAGACTATGTCCGCAACCTACAAGATGTCCATGACCTGGAAGCTATCGCTAAAGACATATTCAAGCACTCCCAGGTAACGCACCGTTGTTGCACATTTAACAAGATAAATAAACCCCAAAATTGTACGTTTTATCACCCTTTACTCAACCCCATGTAGGGATGCATAATTAATTGGAAAAAACTAAATTGTGATAGGGCTGTAAAAAGCAAAAAAAAAGGATTTAAGCAATATCACATAAGCAATACACACGAGTAGGCGTGAGATATGGCTGTATATTGACACGCTGTGAATCACAGTTTCACTATAAAAGTCTTTACCGCTGACTCAGGCCCCGTGCACATGAACGCAGCTTTTTCTACACTGTTTGGCCAATGTCGGACAGTGTTACCAACTTCTTTCAATGAAAAGTAGCTAAAGCTAGCTTGAAAAGTTGCTAGATGATGTCAGCGATAATAAGCCTTTTCTTGACGTCAATACATCATAATATCTCGCCTCCATGTCACATACTGTATTTTAATGCAGCCAAATTCTCAATATAATTCAATATATTAATTATAAATATGAATAGATTCAATTCTGTGTGTGTGTGTAATTTTTAATATATATATATATATATATATATCACACGCACGCACATGCACATGAAAGTCATTTTGTTTCAACATTTGGATGAGTAAAGGATGCCAAAATGTTGGTGGAACTACAATCTTTTAAGAGTTGTGGACGCTGTTAATTCTGTTGCTTTGCATTCTAGTCTCGAACCGATGACAAAGTTGTCCGTTTCAAAAAAGCAGTGGAGTATTACGCCACCGCCAGCAAGCCCCCTCACTTTCCCCTATTTAGGTAAGATTGTCTATATTTTTGATTTTCCCTCTCTGACAGAACGACATCTGTTCTTGTTAAGTTCTTGGAGCAGGACAAGTGTACTAATGCTCGCCCGGTGTTGTGTTTTCCTGTCTGTGTTTGAGGCCAGGTTTAAGAGGCACCCTCTGTCTCTTTCTTAACCGTCTCTCAGTCTCAGCCCTCACAGTAATGTGAGAAATTTTCCCACTTGCCTCAGACCTTGTGTGCACTTGGATTGGCCGCTGTGCCCTGTGCATACAAATGGGCTTCTTTAGAAAGGACTCTCGCACAGGGAGCCGCTAGTCTGGAAAAACTCTCTTTAGCTCGCCTGAAAACTTTCAACAGGTTCATTGAAAGGATAGTAGTTGAACATTATGGGATGAGAGAATAAAATTCGGCATCTTCCAATTAGCGAGAGCATTTTTGACACATTATAGTGGTTGTCTTGTAGAACTGTAATAGTCCTTTGATCAAATTAAGACTTTTTGGGTGATTTTTTAAATGATCTGGTGTTGCTGGAATGGTATGGATGCGGGCTGTATTTCATATACCTCACTGCGTCTCTGTGCCTACACACATTTTGAATGCATCAAGGTCAGTTTCCATGGTGGGTGGACATGCGGTATAACGAGAATCTCAGGGCTTTTTTAGCATTAAAAAAAAATATGTATCTTTTCTGGGAATGGTTGTTTTTCTTTCCAAGTTTCTCTACATGTTTTCAGTTTTTGCTCCAGAGATTGAACCGGGCTCTTTTTTTTTTTTCTCGTTTGTATGCCCACAGTCAGACCAAATCAGATGGGATTGCCAGCAGCACCGCAAATGCTTAACATTCCCGCAAGCCTGGGGTGAGTAAAATTTCACCATTACGGTCTACAGAGAATGACTCGCGACTGACACGTACACGCGTTTCTGTTCTTTCTCCCAGGTCCAGCATGGCTATTCCGACCCTCCGTTGGCGAGCCTGTCCATGATGTGGACCCGCCAGGTAAAGGGCTCCTAGAACAGAATAGCTACAGCAACATTCCTAATGACGGAAGCAGCACACGCCGCTCACGAGAGGTTGTCCCCATCAACTCTGCTCACGGCAACTCCAACCACACAGACCCAGCCTTCTTCATCACCTCATCCACATCCTCGTCCTCCGAGAATGAAGAAAACACAGGCTCCACTGCCAAGTGAGTAATCGAGAACAAGGGAATTTAAACTTTAAAACCACTAAAAATTCGTTTAAATGTAATCTTTTGTAAATTACAAAATCAGTATCCAGCTTTTCATCAGCATCCAGCCTAAATTCACTTGTAGCACTTAAAATGTTTTGTTTAATTTACTCAGACAAAATATCTTAATCTGTTACTGGGAAAAATACGAAAATATGGGTTATTGGTATCTGGCTGAATTTTAATATTGGTGAATCCATTTCATTCTGAAATGCAGCCATGTAAGTGACCATAAGGGATGGGACAAACAGAGAAACCAGATGGACAACATCCCAGAAGGAGACCATGGGGACCAAAATCAAGTGGGTCGACATTTTAGCTCTGTGTTAAAATATTGCATGCCTGTTAAAAGATAATTTGGTAGACAATCGTGATACAATAATGTTATGTCCATTTGTATTCTTTCATTTCTCTTTCAGTCTGATCCTTCTGTGACCTCCTGTAAAACCAAGGCCCAGAGGGGAAAGGTCACATAGGGGTCAATGCCCAAATTCCATCCCTCCTTTCTATGCCAACGAGAAATCACATGGATATTACCACCCCCCCTTTACCAGTGGTGGCACCAGAGGTGCTACGAGTCGCTGAGCACAGACACAAAAAGGGCCTCATGTACCCATATATTTACCATGTTCTTACAAAGGTCAGCTTTTAGTTACTAGCAATTCCGTTGTAACTTTGAAACTGCCGCTCGTTACACTGTTACGGTTAACGGTGTTTGATGGTTATTTTTTGCAGGGTGAGATAAAGTTATCTGTCACCATAGAGGATGAAGCTAACAAAGACCTGCCCTCTGCGGTGCAGCTGTACCGGCCAGTACGTCAGTATGTTTACGGGGTGCTCTTCAGCCTGGCAGAGGCCAAAAAGAAGGCAGAGAGACTTGCCATGAGGAGAAATCGCCTCCCCGATTGTAAGTAATACAGAAATACCCAGCTAAATTGGAACAATCCAACTTTTTAAACAATCGTAAGTAACACTAATAAGGAAAATTGTCTCTAACAATTGTCTTTGTTTTTGGAACCACCAGTTTTTGTGTTTTCGAAGTACTTAAGCAATTTGGTAAGCTATTGGCAATTTGGCAGATTTATGAATTACAACATTGTTACATAACCTTCTTGGAACAGCCATCTGTTTAGTGTAATTACTATTCATGAGGCATACCTTTACCAATCCATCTGCATCTACGTCATCGCAGCACATTGCATCTTCTCTGATGTTATGATTCAAAATTTCAAAAATAGGGCGTACATAAATATAGCCTTTGATGCAGATATGGTGTTAAAAAAATAAACAATGAGAAGAAAAATAGCTGCTCAGGAAAAGGCATTTAAATGAGTAAAATAGCCTAACCTGTGTAGTCACAAACTATTCTGAGGTCTAAATCAACTGATAAATGTTACTAATGAATTGTTAGTTATTTTGACATGATCTGTTCTCAATTCTCAACCTTGTTCTCAATGCCTAAAATTTCTCCTGGGGCCTGTAGATGGCTGATTTAATTATTCAGAGAGTGCACTTGAGTGTTGACATTAGCTTGTTATTCTAGGTTGTAACTGGGCACATTCATTTCGATAATTACCATCATTCAAAAACTAATATTAGCTCTGTTAATATTGACATCCTTTTTTTTCCTGGTTTGATATTAGAATACAAGATATGGAAATAGAAGAGGGAAACACTGTTATTCAGAATTGTAATTTTTTTTTTTATTAGCCAAACCTTTCAAAGCAGATCCACTATGAGCTCAGGAGTTATACTGTATATGCTATTATGACAGGAGTAGGCAGAAAAAAAGATTTATCGAATTCATAGTGGAAAAAACTTAACTACCAATTCACCAATCTAAATATTTTTGATATAATATGAATTTTTTTATAAATGTATTTGGCAAATACCTCAGTTAAGCTTTTTTGATCCTATCTTTGTAGATCCAACTGTTATAATAAAAGAATGGGCTGCTTACAAAGGCAAATCTCCACACACCCCTGAACTAGTGGAAGCTCTACCCTTCCGGGAGTGGACCTGCCCAAACCTGAAGAAACTCTGGCTGGGCAAGGCAGTAGAGGACAAGAACCGGAGGATGAGGGCTTTCTTGGCCTGCATGAGGTCGGACACTCCAGCTATGCTAAACCCTGCCAATGTCCCCACACCTCTTATGGTGCTGTGTTGCGTTCTACGGTGAGAATCGAAACCATTTTTTGAGACATAAAAAACATTGTGAAATATTTTTAAATGGTTTCTAGAATTACAAATGGTTTAATCCATTGCAGAAAGGGCCTTCAGTATCAGCTCTTCAGCTCTTGTGTTTTCACTCCTTTGTGTTTTACCTCAGGTTTATGTTACAATGGCCAGGAGTAAGAATTTTGCGTCGTAACGAACTTGACGCTTTCCTAGCTCAAGCACTTTCTCCTAAACTTTATGAGCCTGACCAGCTGCAGGACCTGAAGGTGATTTATGTAGGGAATGGTGCATGAGGAGTGTCCAGAGAATACCCACAATCCCACATTAAAGGCCCGTTCACATCAAGGCATATGTGACTAAACATCATGAAAATAAAAACTCTCAAAATAAGAATTTTTTTTTCTAAGGAACATGAAATTTGGCCAATATGATAACAGTAACAAAAGTAAAGAAAGGGATGTGTGCTATAATTATAATTGACTTTTAGTTGTGTTCCTTCAAAACAATATTTTTATTTCAATCTAACTCTTAACAGAATATTTATTAATATAATATTAATAATTTAACTTCAACCATTTGTAGTTTGGATGCAGAATTAAAGGAATAGTTGACCCCAAAATGAAAATTGTCATCATTAATTCTCAAGTAGTTCCAAACCTGTATTTCTTTGTTTTTCTTGTACACAAATGAAGATATTTGGAAAAGTTTAAAACCAGACTGTTTAGACCCAGACTGGGTCACCATTGATTTCCATAGTAGTAAAAATCCTATAGAAGTCAATGGTGACCCAAAACAGCCTGTTTACAAACTTTTCAAAATATCTTCCTTTATGTTTAGCAGAACAAAGTAATTCATATAGGTTTGGACCTATTTGAGGTTGAGTAAATCATGGCAGAATTTTCATTTTTGGGTGAACTTTTCCTTAATTTTTAAATACAAATGTTTTAGCCTCTGAAAGATTTAAATATATTTAAAATATATTTAAAATTATTAAGAATACTGTTAAGGAGTTAATAGATAACATATATATTTTTAAAGGAACGCCACTATTTTTTTCTAATTTCAACTTCCCTAGAGGTAAACAGTTGTTTAACAGTTGTTGAATCCATTCGGCCAGTCTCCGGGTCTTGTGGAGCACTTAGCATAGACCATTGCAGCTTAGCATAGATCACTGAATCTTTGAGAGCATAGCTCCTAGTCATATCAGCCTAGAAAATCACAACTTTTCATTTTCCGTCAATCTTAGTACACAATGTATCTACGAAAGTGTCAAGTTTAAATATCGAAACTCTCGTTATTTTTGAGCGAGATGCCAATGGGCTAATCAAATTCAATGATCTATGCTAAGCTGCTGCTAAAAGTGCTTCCACCTGACCCAGAGATCGGCTGAATGAATTCAAAAACGGTAAAAGTCAATTGTTTAACTCTGGAGGAGTTGGAAAATGAGCCCATTTTCAAAAACAGTGGCATGTTTCTTCAAAGATCGTGTATGATGTTTCACATTCAGATTTGGTGTGAATGGCCCATAGTTCTTTTTAATTTAGTTTATTTATTAATCTGTAAAAGATATATTTGTACATTAATGTATTTAAAGCAATACATTTTAGGTATTTTTTTTTTCTGGATACTTCTTACTTTGTAAGAACTCTTGCCAGGCTGATTGGCCTTAATGCTTTGTAAAAGCATGTTTTCATCTGATAGTCAGCTTTGCGGGAAAAGACATGGCATTTGAGCAACCTGAGTGCTAGGAATGTAGTCTTTTTGTGTAGATGGTTTACTTAGCGAGCTGAGCTGCTTTTTTCCCCTGCTTATTTCAGTCTGTGGCTATGAGCCCATAAAAAAAAAAAAAAAAAAAAATGTAAACCATCCACACAGCAGGCTGTGCTGTGTCGTGGCTGTCCATGTCTGTCAGTCTGTCGATGTACTTGCTTTTCGCTTCGCTGCTGCCATTGCTGGTTGCTCTCAATGGCTAAATTGGCTGGATTGGTTTGTGCATTTAGTCTACATGTATGGATAGATGTGTTCATGCTTGCTTTGTGCTTTGGCTGAGGGGGGGAAGGGGTTGTAATCTGCTGGGTGGTTTAACATGTAGCTGCTTATTTAACCTTAAGAGCTTTGTTTGACTGTCACTGCATCTGTCGCCGGCAGATTGATAACCTGGATCCACGCGGTGTTCAGCTGGCTGCTCTTTTTATGAGCGGCGTGGATATGGCGCTGTTTGCCAATGACGTGTGCGGGCAGCCAATTCCCTGGGAACACTGCTGTCCATGGATGTATTTTGATGGCAAGCTGCTACAGAGTAAACTCATCCGGGCCAGCAGGGACAAGGCCCCACTCATTGACCTCTGCGATGGTCAGGTACAACCGGCACAGCACCGCTGTGTTTTTTTTTTTTTATGTTCATAAGAGGTTCAAAGCCATTACTGACAGAATGATTTAACACTGACCTCAAACTGACACACTAGATTGAAGTACTACAGCAGAAAAGATTGATGATAGAATGGTGTGATGGGGATGGATTGAAACCAATTATGGCTTCAGTACGTTACCAGCCTCTGGTCCTTTTTTTTTTTTTTTTTTTTTTTTTTTTTTAGATCGAGACCAATTTTGGCTTTGGTACACAGCAGACTTTGGTACTTCATTATTGATACTGATACCTGAGGCAACAAATAAACAACCTTGGGTGGCTGAGGAAATTCAAGAATGGATGTCAATAGATTTAGTAATTCCAGGTCAATAATAACAATAGTAATAATGCTAATTATTACTATATAAATTTTTTTGTTATTATTTCATTCATTTAGTTTCTTTTTAAAGAGTAAAAGGAACATTTTAAAAAAAATCATTCCAAAAATAGTTTTTTGGTAAATCATATTACTACTATTATTAATCATATTACTACTAAAGTGATTAATAATATTTCTAGTACTGCTGTTCAAATGTTTGAGGTCAATTAATACTTTATTCTGTGAGTTTGAATTATTTTGGCAAGTAATACGCATACATATAGATGTATTTGGAGGTGAAATGGTAATTGTTTAGCTTGTAGTCTTTAGTGCACTTTCATTTATGGTGCCTCTAGCTCATTGTAATTTATTGCTCAGCTGTTAAACGTTAATCCACAGTGTTGTATTAGTTATACATATACATATATACATACATACATATATATATATATATATATATATATATATATATATATATATATATATATATATACATATATACATATATACATTTTTATTAATTAACTTTTTTATTTTATACATTTTTTTAAATGAAAAGTTGCATGTTTCGCCTTGTGATCCCAGACTGAATTAGTTGCCAAGGTGGAGAAGATGCGTCAGAGTATCCTGGAGGGTCTGAACTTCTCTCGGCCACCCCAGCCGATCGCATTCCCCCTCCACCCCCACACGCAATGCCTTTCTACCCCCCCAACAGCACCTTCTACCTCCACCTCCTCTGCCCCCACTGCAGGGTAGAGGCAGGGGCATGCCTGGTAAGGATGATTGCTAGACTAATTGGCACATACCAAACAGCCTTTTATTAGTAATTGATTATTTCATAGTTCAGTTGTGATGCTGTTTTAGAAGTTACATGTTAATGTAATGTTTACTGCTAGCTTTTAAAAGTGAGAAACAACCACTGAGTGGCTTTGTGAACTTGGTCAATCAGTTATTAAAGTTTTTGTTAATTTCACTCCTCTGAAGTAGGGCTTCAAGCCATCCCCTCACAGGGTGGTAAGCTCGAGATCGCAGGCACAGTGGTGGGTCAGTGGGCTGGTAGTCGTCGTGGAAGAGGAAGAGCCTCATTTCCCATACAGGTGGTGTCAGTTGGTGGACCAACCAGAGGGTAAGCATTACATTTTCAGTCATTTTTTTACTGCCTATTTATAGATAAATTCCTGTATTGAAATGTGCGTAAATGCCTTTAATATCATGTTTAATACTTTTGTATATACTTTTTTATTTTTGATCATTTAAATCGATCTTTTTTTCGTTGAACAGTCGTCCAAGAGGCGTGATTTCTACTCCTGTTATAAGGACCTTTGGTCGAGGAACCAAATACCACACTAGAGGGTTCAAGAGTCAGGGAACATACCAGGTGAATCTTAATGTTTCCTACATTTAAACCCCCAAAAAAAAAACAGAATAAATATGCCGAATAAATAGTTTTAAAAGATATAAAATAGTTTTTACGTTTTTAATATATTTTATAGTATTATTGTATTTTTGATCAAATAAATGCAGCCTTGGTGAGCACAAGGTACTT
>NC_056709.1:17519170-17559170 GCF_018831695.1 Puntigrus tetrazona | reverse complement strand
GCTGTCGTAGTAGCGAGCCGTGGGTGTCTGCGAACGCGAATGGCTTTTCTTTTACACATTTCGCCTTCCTTTATGCGCCCTATGCGTCCAGATTTCTCTCACATCGGTGCTTTAGGGGGCTTTGAACTGTATAAAAGCTGTCCTCCTCGTCCTTTCCGGCGTCTGCTGGAAGAATAATAGACCGCATCTGAGCCAGACGTTGCAGATTCAGAGCTGCTCTGCACGTTTTTAACATATATGACATCTAGCCGCTATCGTGCACTGTATTCATCGTAATCAAAAGCAGCAAGTTCAGATTTATTGGCCGTCTATTGCAGGGAAGCGTCACTGACAGCGGCGTGCATCGGAGCAAACGAGTCTGGCTCGATCCAATAATGGGAGTCGGATCTGTAGTCTATTATTTTCTGAATTCATCTTGAATTTCCCCCGCTGGTTGTTTTGTTTGCTGAGCGAGAGCGAAACTTGCGCGAGAAAAGGTTTAACGTTATGTTTCTTCCATGTAAACAAAGAACAAGCGTTCCGCTTCACCGACTGATACATTTACGCGCGTTTAATTTTAACCCTTTAATGAGCCGAGTGATTGTTACTCCTCAAACGTTCCGGTCAAGAAACTAACAGCACGGCGCCTATTGTCGTTTAAAGACGTGTGACTGTTTAACGCGCACATTCAGTGTCGCTGTCTGCGGTTAACTGCGTGTTAAAATGTGTAAAAAATGCTGATATTGACGCCGTCGTGTTTGTTTCTGTTGGAGTGACCGAGCTTTACCGCCCTCGGTGATTTTAAACCTCCGTGACCTCTATTAAGAGGGTATGGCACAGATGAGGAGAGAAACCAGTTATAGCTAAGTGTGGCTTAAAAGTGTGCACACGCCGATGTTAACTCGGACAAATTCGTTATTAAGCTGTTTATGACAGCAGTCTTACCAGAGAAATGTTTTTAATCTTTTAGTAGGTTGTCGCTTTTGCTGTTGCGTTGTAGCCGTTACTTTGACGCTGCAATAGTGTGGTTGAAGCTTTATGATACTAGTTTGTTTTATTTTACTGAGCGCTCTTCAGTGTAACTGCTGTTAGTTTGGTCTTTTTTGTAATTCTTGCTATAGTTTTGAAATAAATAGTTAACTTGCAACATTTAGGTATGTAGCTAACTTAACGTGTTTCATAATTGATTTTCTGTGGAAAATGTAGTAATGTTTATAAGTATTAGATTTACGGTCTTGAGTTTAAACTGGTCACGCTTCTAAAAAAAAAAATTATATATAATATATATAATATTTACTATTACAGTTTTACCTGCTTTGCAGAACTGTAACGTTTAAGTTGCAGCATAGATATACTATCATACGAACTGCGCTGTTTATCACTTCTGGATAGACTGATAGAATCTGCACCCGCAGAAATGGACAGATTTAAATAGAACTGAAACGCCTGTCATTCACAGTCACACACTTCCCCCGCCCTTTGAGTGTTTGTTTATTAAATATTTTGGTTAATTTGATGATGATAGGAGCGCATTACACTCAGCTTCATTAAACAAAATTGATGCCTTGTAAATCCGTTGCACAGAATTCAACTGATAAACTCGTCTGTTTTTTTTTAAATTTAATTATTTTTTTGGCCTGGCTAATATTTTTGATTATTTGTAAGTTGTTACATTTAAAGTGTCTTCCGGCTGGCTATTTGTAGGAAGGACCTTTTGGATGTAACTTAGGATCAGGGTTCCCAGAATTATAGAAACTCTGGAACTTGTTAAAGTTGTTTTTTTGCAGGCCTGAAAAAAATGAACTCATATAGTAAATTAAAAAAAAAAATTCTCGTTTGCTTTATACCATATTTCATTGGCTAAATGGGTGTACGCATGTATTTTAGTGCTTGGGTTTAAATGATAAAGAATAAACGTGTTTGCAAGCCATAATTATATCTCCCTCTTTTCAGTAATCTTCAATTCACAAACGGTTTGTAAAAATGCCACAAATTACTGTAAAGCTAATAGAAAATTCCTAGAAATTTATAGGTCAAATAGTGTGGGAACCCACAGCACGTGAACTCAGTAACCTCACTTTTTACCTCACTTTCACGCAGCCATGGGCTCTAAAGCTTAACTACAAGATCACTTTTTCACTTTTTGCTTTTAGAAACGACGAACAGATGAGCATCATCACCAAAGATATTAATAAGTACCTCCACTTCCGCAATGTTACGTCCTCTAGTTGTTGCTTGAATTAATCGTACAACAGTTCTAGTATTTATATGCGTTTCATAAATGTTTAATCGGTTCCGAAAGGTTCCTCTGCGATCGGCACGCACTTCCTTCGACAGTGGACGTGTTGATATAATATAATGCGAGCGTACTGGCTGGCGTACAGAAATGAAGAGGCCGTGTGAAACACACCTGAGCGCATGCCGCTGTTTGTGTGGGTGTGTGCTCCTCAGGTGCTAATGAATGACATCATCCCCTTCTTTCACGGGGCAGCATGCCAGCTACAAGTGTGGCGCATCAGATCCTAAATGAGATTTGTCCCATTAACGGTAATAGGCAGTCTGCGACAGAGCAGCTTTGGCATATTTTACTAGTTGATTTAATAAGTTATAATAACACACTAATTGCACCTGTGTTGAGGACGACTTTACACGGAGGATCATTTAGAGCTGCAGTACTTTCATGCTTTGTTGTTGTTGCATTTGCTAATCAAAACCAAAACTGTAATATAAATGTTTTTAGTTTTTTCTGTCTGTCTGACAGTGCGTGATTACACTGTGTGAGAGTGAAATGCATTGAACGGCCTTCCAGTTTTTCTTGACTGACTTTTGGCTTATGTGCTGTTGTCATTCAGAATAGAGTATAATAACCGTATTTGTTGTATGATGTACTTAAGGTGTTGTTGCTGCTTTTGACAAGATGCTTTTTTAGATGTTCCATAACTATTTCCCGAAAGCGTTTTTGAGACTTTCTCTTACTATTGACACTTAACATACAAAATGGCCCCATAAATAAACGTCATTGTGCGCTCTGGTGCGGATCCATTGCAGACAGCTGTCTGACGATTTAAGGTCTATTTTGTCAGCACAATGGGACACGTATTAAATGTAATTTCACAAAGAGAAAGCTGTGTCAGTTTAGTCTTAAAGTAACCTTTCAGTCAAAAAGGAATATAATTTTCATACTTTTTCATATTAATATTCTTTCATCGTTCTCACAAAACCTTCTTTATTGAGAATCCTTCACAGTGTACTTCAGAAGTAATATAGCATATATATATTGTTGTTATAAATTATTTATTTTATTTTATTATAAATTATTTTTGCATGAACATTCTTCAGAAATTCTAATTTTGTCTTATTGGCTGTATTAAAAACTTTTTTTTAATTGTTATTATATTTGACAATACAAGGTTTTCATTTTTTTTACATTTCATTTTAAATGATTTAAATGGATTAAAGCGTTTCCAGTATCATATTTTTATACAAAAAAAATGACTACTATCAAAAAAAAAAATTTTTATGTGGAACACAGAATTACATTTTAAGCGTTTTGAATTACATAATTGTGAATTAATAACAGTACAGTTTTATTTTTGGCTAAACTGCTCCTTTAATTTGAAAAGGGAAGTGGCCTCTTATTGGCAGCATGCAGATGCTCATGATAAGGATTAGTTGAGGAAAGACGGAGAACATCAAGAGTGTATTTCACTGCTAATCCTGATGCACGAGTGGGCGGTTTGACCCTTCACACCCACATGCACTCTTTGTTGTACTAAGACTTGGCTCCTTTCACTTTTGCTATGATTCAAGGGTGCTGACACCACCCACCATCTGAGTGGACAGCATGTGTGATATTCATACGACTGCACGTAGTAATTATACCACACTGGAGGAGAGCCATAATGGACACTCCCAATTCAGCATTTGCTCATGACCCATGAACAGCTCCTCCTAATGGCAGGAATGTGTTATCCGGTTTATTTTATGATAGGGAGAACATTTGCACTGCAGATGGGGTGACAGAATTGCATACAGTGCCTATAAAAGGTTTTGAGCTTCTTGAAGGTTTTTCATGTTTGCTTCGTTTACACGATTGAATCAAAGTGGATTTAATATTTTGTTCTTTTTATTTTTGCTGCTGATCAGACTGATAGCAATGCAAAACAGATGTGAAACAACCCATAATGTGAAAATCTGAGAAAACGATCATTTCCCTCATCGCTTTCTAATCCTGGAACACAAAATAAGATATTTTTAAGAACGTTGATTTGTTTTAGATTCGATTGTCTCCCGTTGTATTTATTTTAGTTCTTCACAATATGTTCTTGTGTTACACAGAAGAAAGAAAGCCATACAGGTTTATAATCAATCGATCACTTTTATTTATATAGCGCTTTTAACAATACAGATTGTAACAAAGCACTGAACAGTATCGCATATGAGAATAAAGTGATAGTAATGTAATAATGAGATTAAACGCTTAATTTTTAATGAAATGCAGAGACAGTCTGTGTAATTAAATCTGTGATAATCGCTAGAAATTAAGCGTCTCCAAAGACAGAATTTTCATTGTTGGCGGACTGTCCCATGACAAGCTAGTGCACTCAGTTGGGTTTTCGAGAAACGCATAGTTAAATGAAGAACACTTGTGTGAAGTCAAGGGCCAGAAAGTGACCACTGACAACTCTGAAGAGACTGCGATACAACAACTGTTGCTTGGGTTCTTCAGCAGCTTAGTGGGATCACGGTCAAGAGAAAGCCACTGTTAAAAATGTCACATGACATCTCGGGTTGTAATTTTGCCAGAAGGCATGTGGTAGACTCTGAAGCCAGCTGGAAGAAGGTTGAGCTTGTTGGCCATCAGACTAAACGCCATATTTGGCGTATACTGAACACTGTATCATCAGAAATGCACAATCCCCACGGTGCTGGATTATGGACCAGGATGGTTCCCTGGGGCCTTAGACCTCCAAAACCTCAGGACATGTGACCTGAACCTGCCAAACAAAGCAGATCACTAGGGCCTCTCTAAGGGGCAGCCATAGCAGTTGGTAGAGACTTGTCCATACGAGAACGTCCATAATGTTTGGAGAAAGCCATCTGTTAGCATTCCCATTCTGAATATTTCATCAGAATTCACGGCTAATTTTGAATGACTATCAGAGGAACGCGATTCTGTCAAAACCAGATCTTTGAGTATTTATGCAGGCGCAACGTGTTGCAGATTTGTTTTACAGAAACACGTTTAACCAGATTTGATTTGCTGTAACTCAATGCTTAAATGCTATTTATGTTATTTCAGCTGTGTGGGAGTGGATGAAGATGAAGCACCAGATATTGACATCTATCACTGTCCTAACTGTGAAAAGACCCACGGCAAATCCACCTGTAAGTATCTTTCAGTAATTATACTGTGAATGAATTAGGTGTTTACTCAAGTCATGTTTATTGATATAGCGCTTCATGCAATAGGGATTGCTTCAAAGCAGCTTCAGGGTAATAAACAAGAAAATAGCAGTCAAATCAGACAAAGTAACATTTAAAAAAAAAACAATGGGGTCGCTGTTCAGCTCAGTTTGTTTATGAAATGTGAATCATTATGAAATGCGTTCAGTTCAGCTATAAGCAGCTCTATAGAAGGAAAAAGTGGCTCAAAAAAAAAAATTGCTTACATATATTTCCAAACATAATTGTTTTCCATTACTTGTAATAATTCAGCGAGATTTTCGTTTGCACAAGGAGTCTGCCAGTGCTCCACGCAGAGATCTGATCTCATCATCATCATCCAGTCTGTCTGGAATGACAGGAAGAAACACAACAAACTGGTAGAGATTAAATCCAGAAGAACCGTGGCAGCGTCTCCAAGACACTTCAAGAAACCTAAATACAAAGCTACGTGAAAAACTGTGCACTAATGCGCCTAAAGCAAAAGCTGCTTTGAATACAAAGAATGGTCTCACCGGATGTCGATTTAATTAGGGATGCATCGAATGAAAATAAAAAAAAAAGCTATTTTTGTAAATTAAGCCAAACAATGACGTGATTAAATACAGGCGTGTGCTAATGCAGCGGTGTAAAGGCTTTTAAAAGTGTCAAAGAAAGACGCTGCAATCATTACAAGCACTGACAGTGAGAGGCCGTTTAGCACTTCATCTCATGTCTCTGATGGGAAGAAGAACGGTAGCTGTTGCTGGTTACTGTGTGATGACCGAATTTGCAATGGACCGAATCGACAAATTAGTAAATAAAATGTAAAGCGTTTTTTTTTTATGCGCGGATAGCTTATTCCAACCTCGCTGCAGGAACCCTGCTTGTTGGCCAGGGTTCAAAGTCCAAATCTGCGTGAAAATATTGTTCCTAGTCGGCTGAAAGGTAACATATCCATGCATTTTTAAAATAAAATAAGAAATTTAAGACAATAGTAATTATCATAATAATTGCAACAGCTCTATTAATACATTTATTATCTTCTAATATTTTAATTATTCTCTTCTGCTCAACAAGGCTGCATTTATTTGTACAAAAACAAATACATCCCTGTTTCAAGAAAGGGGTCTCAAATATGGCCTAAAATATATAATATTTATTTAATTTAAACTTATAAATTTTAAGTTAAAAATTGCTTTGTTGGTATAGTTATATGTATATTTAAGAAAATGTTTTTGTTTTTTGTTTTAAAGCTAGCAAAACCGTAAAAAGCACATTTTGGCTATTTAATTTATGCATTTGTGAAATAAATGTTTTCGGTGCATCCCAAGATTTAAAATTAAAATTTAGTTAATAGAAGTTTAATGATAAAGAAAAAATGTTTATGACACTCTAATTGTACAGTCTTTTTATACACATGCCTAAAAAATAAGTACAGTAATACTTTTGCTGCTATTGAGGTGGGTAGGTTATGGGTAGGTTTAAGGGTAGGTTAAGGTGTAATGAATGGGTCAGTGTGTAGTTATAAATGTAAGTGCAGAAAAATGTATTACAGATAGGTATTATTTCTATAATAAACATGTAAAAACATGTATGAAGTGCATTGTACCAAATTATTAATTTAAATGTATAAGTGACCAAACTTTTAAAAGTACTGCAGCTTTGCAGGTAGATTACTTGAAGTGTCTTGGAGACGTAGCCCCAGTTCTTCTGGATTTAGTCTTTTTATTAACAGCAAAATTAATGTTTGGAAAAAACAATACAAAAGATATAAATAACTTAAAACAAATTTTATCTGGTGAAAATACTAGTATAATAATTTAATCCACCACTGTATACACACACACACATATTGATAACATTTTTCTTGATGAGCAAATCAGTATATTAGAATGATTTCTGAAGGATCACGTGACACTGAAAGCTGGAGAGTTACATATCTCATGCTAAAATAAACTAAAATACTTTGGTATTTCAAGAATACATTTTAAGATATAAACATTTATAATAAATAACATTCTGTAATGTTAGTGTTCTATGTATATTCTTTGTTTAGATGTCATTTAATTAATATTTTAATCAATCATCATGTGCCGTAGTATAATTTTGTAAAAACAAAATATGAGGGTCTTTATTAGTTTTATCAATTCAACACTTCCAAACAAGTTTAGGAAAAGTGCTATATTATATGATTATATATTATATTATTTATGAAAAGAATTCACATTAAAATACACAGTTTTGCGTACAAATGACAAATGTTTAAATTACTATTTTAATGTTTAAAATGTCTTACCTTTTGTACTTGTCTACTTGGCTTCTGCAGGCTGCATAGGTTTTCAATGAAAAAAATATTGTTTTCATAGTGTGTGATTTTAATTTGGTTGGATTTATCTGTTTACCATTTCAACAGTGAAAAAGAAAAAGAGCTGGAATAAGCATGACACGGGGCAAAGTGGAGACGTCAGACCGGTTCAAAATGGCAGTCAGGTGTTCATTAAAGAGCTGCGCAGCAGGACATTCCCCAGGTATAGTACACCTGTGTCCAGGCACCCAGCCCTGCGTGAGGAATTTAAAGGGCCAGTGCCCTGATAATGTCCAAGCTCTTCAGTTCCTTCAGTGTCCAGTAGATGGCGCTCCACGATCAGCTTTGCTCAGGCTCTGAACTTTTCCACCAGACATGCAAACTGATGAAGATTCCAGTATGATGTCTTGGAGAAATCGCGTAGGTGACTGTAGGTAACATGCTGACGCTCTGTTTTCCACTGCAGTTCAGAAGATGTGGTGGTCAAGCTGTCTGGAAGTCAGATGACGCTGGACTACCTTGAGGGAGAGCAGATTCAATGAGCCGATTCTCATCCAGAAGAAAGATGGGCTGGGGATGGCTATGCCTGCACCCACGTTCTACGTCAGTGATGTGGAAAACTATGTTGGTAAGCGTTTTATGGAAGTATAATAAAACCAATGGTCCAGTGGTTTTTGATGATCGGTATGAAAGTATATCTGTATGTGCAATGTGTTGTTCTGATTGATTTCTACTTTTTTTTATTCAAAGGACCTGATGTTCTTGTGGATGTTGTCGATGTTACCAAACAGACAAACAGCAAGATGAAGTTAAAAGAATTTGTTGATTATTACTACAGCACAAACAGAAAGAAAGTATTAAATGTGATCAACCTAGAGTTTTCAGACGCAAGGTAAGCAGTCCTTACTGATATGAAGATAGCAACATTTTACAAATCTATGCAAATTTTCATAAAGCAAACTCTTTTATTTATTTCAAAAGTCATTATTAATATATAAATATAAGCTCATTAAAAGGCATTAAGCCTTTATTTCTTAATTAAACATTGCTTCAGTTTTTTCCGCTGTCAAACAATTAATAGTGATTCATGTTAAATAAATGTTTTTGTTTACATAATATGTGTTTGTGTGTGTGTGTGATGTGCAGATTTATTTAAAAATTTAAATACACATGCATTTATAGATTTAAGAAAAATTTTATATTTGTATATAAATATATTCATATATAATGAAAAGTATATAAATACAAATATCCACATGTAAATACAAGCATATATTTTTAAAACATACACTATATGAGTGTGTATTATATATATATATATATATATAGAAAATAAATCTATACAGTACACACATATATTATGTAAACAAAACCTTTTATTTTGGATGCGATTAATCATGATTAATTGTTTGAAAGCACTTTTAGTAAGTAATAATGAAAATATGCAAATGTTCACATTTTACAGCAAGACAACAAAACAACATTATTAAATACAATACACAATGTGGATGTGAGTATATTAATGGGTGTCATTAATTTTGTTTGGCAACTTTTGGAATATTTACTATTCTTCTTCTTATATCTCTAGAATGGCCAATATTGTTGAGAGTCCATGATAGTTCATAAGTTATCCTGGGTGGAAAATTACTGGCCTGACGACGCATTGTTGGGAAGCCCAAGGTGTCCAAATATTGTCTCATATGTGTGAAAGACAGCTACACAGACTTTCACATTGAGTGCGGAGGTGCCTCCGTGTGGTATCACGTACTTAAGGTGACTTATGCATGCTATATCTAAATGCATCTTATTGCTAAAATTAAGTTTTTAAAATTTGTATTCATTACTTTTGCTATTCTTAACGTTGTTGTATTTTTAAGTGATTTTAAAGTATGTCATTTATTGATTGATGAGTTCATCGGTTAACAAAAGTCGCAATTTGTTGAGTAACTCATTTATATTGCAGTCAATAATTAACTGGCCAATTTAGGTAATGACATTGACTTTATTACATTGTTCTCTTAATTGCTTGATTTCGATTGACCAAGCACTGTATTATACCACTGAATACTGCTGCATAGTGGATGTTGAACTTTGTATTTCATCTGTGTTGTAAAGGGAGAGAAAATCTTCTTTCTTATCAAGCCCACTTCTGCCAACCTTTCTCTATACTGAGCGCTGGAGGTCCTCCTCCAACCACAGCGAGATGTTTTTTGCTGACCAAGTGGACAAGTGTTACAAGTGCACACTGAAACAAGGGCAAACTCTTTTCATTCCATCAGGTGAGACTATTTTTAATTTAATTTTTACTTTGGCTTGATGAAGTCGTCGGATAACATCATTGCCTTGTTTTTATTTCATGGCAGGTTGGATTAATGCAATACTGACCCCTGTAGACTGCTTAGCCTTCTCTGGGCATTTTGTTCACAGTCTGAGTGTGGAGATGCAAATGAGGTCAGTGATCAGCTCAAGATACTGCATCAAAGTGAGAGAAATGTTGCATTTAATGCATTGTCAAATTAGCAGTATCTAGGTTTTGGAACTGTATGGTATTAAAGTTGTTTTAACTTTGCATACATATATATATAGAACTGTACTGTGGGGTGGATGCATACTGTAATTATTATTTGGAAGTATAAATGCCTAATGTTTGCCATTTTAAAGTTATTCCATGCAGTTTGCCATGCAAATGACAACTGGTGGACGGTGATGCAATTGAAGCGCTTAAGCATCAGACCTTCCCTGTTCTATTCTTGGCACTTCCAAGCCTCTGTAGCAAGAGGGAAAAAAAAGAGGGGAAGTCAAGAGCATATGCTTTTGCCTTCTGAAGTGCATTTTTTTTTTTACATGTGCAAGACCACGATTTCCTCTCAAGGCACACTTTTCAGTAATCCTCTCTTTGCTTCTCCCACCAGGGCATATGAGGTGGAAAAAGACTCAAAGTTGCCAGCCTCACTCCATTTCCAAACTTTGAAACAGCATGTTGGTATGTGGGAAAATACTACCTGGAGCGGTTTAAAGGTGAGCAATTAATATAAAGTATTACAAATAGATGTAAAAAAAAAAAAATTGGTTTTGTTATTTCACTAAATTCAGAAAGTGCAAAGTGTCAGCTTCACGGCAACCATTTACGCTATTGCAAACTTAAATCATTCACAGCAAAGCTCCCATGTGTGACTCCTGAAGTGGCTTCAAAGGCTTTGCTTCAAAAATTGCCTTTCCATCCTGCACAGCCCAAGATTTATCCATAATAGTGAACTTTGGGACTGGAAATAAAAAGATCTAATGTCGTAAGGTAGACTCAAATGGCTTCCTTCTCCTCGCTTCGTGCGTGATCCTGGAAGGGGTCTGCTGAGCAGATGAGGAGGGTCTGGATAGCGGCATATTATTGCAGTCATTAGATCGGTGCATCGTGGAGTTCACAGATGATTAGCTTCAAAAGGCAGAATCACTTGCTCCATTACAACCTGGTGTTTAAACTCCCCTCATCTGGCCTTGGACTGCGTGTTTATATTTCCACCATTTTACCCCGTCACGTTACTTAATTTTGCCAGATTGCTGTAGAGCACACATTGCAAAAAAGGGCCGCAGTTGGTCTCCGAGCTATCTAATGTTCAGAGGGAGGAATCGGCTTTCAAGGTCATCTTTTCAAGGGTTCAACTCTCGTGTGTGACTTCAGGTAGAGGGAAAAAAAAGTCCTTGGCCCCTGTCCCAGAAGGCCTACTGGGCCACTGCCAGCTCTATTGCTTCCCTTCTCATTTCACTGTTTCAGCTTTCACTTTATGTTCATGTTATTAATTTAAATGCAGTGTGGAATATATTTCCTGTAGTGGCTGTGTATCCAGTCCAATGTAATCAGTGTTGAGGCCGGTGCTCCAAAAAGGCGCATGACTGTGTTTGGGCCGCTCTGGATTGAAGTAATCAGTTTGATATATGAATGGCCTTTGTTATTGAACAGTAATGGGTTCGGTTGAAAATGTAGTCCACTTTTATTTCTGGTGTAATGTTTCCCCACTTCTTTCAGTGAGTTTCATGCTTTGAGCGTTTCTGACAGGGCGACCACAGTATTATGCATTGCTGCTAATGATTTAAGGAAAGTTTGGCCTTTTAGCAATTTGCGTATTTAGAAAACAGCCCTTACTATGTTACTTATACGCAGCGTTTGAATCCAGATGACAATAATGGAGTGATGCAAAATTTCCTGATCATTTTGCAGGTTTACATAAGGCAAACAAACAGCCACCTCCTTACTTGGTACACGGTGCCAAAATTGTCAATGGAGCATTTAGATCGTGGACTAAAAAACAGGTATATCTTGCTACAAAAAAGTATTTTTGATATTCTCTATTAGGTTTAAATAATGTAACTTGACCGTGACTCTTGCTTTTGTCTTTTTCCAAAGGCTCTTTTAGAACATGAGGACGAGCTTCCAGAAAACATGAAGCCAGCACAGCTCATTAAAGACCTTGCCAAAGAGATTCGGATTTCAGAGGTGAGACGTTGCAAAGTCGAAGGAGACTTGTCTTTACTCTCATTTATTCAGATATGATCTTGATTTTTATTACGTAGAATGTTTTTGTACGTGTTCAGACAGCTATTGTCAGAATCACTAATGGCTGACAACTTCTCCACTATGTCTGTGACTCAGAACGCAACAAAAGCCATAAAGAATGAACCCAGCAACTCGAAGCCCCCAGCGGAGGAACCCCCGTCTGCTCCGTCAGAACCGGAAGAGCCCATGTCCCCTGCCCACATCTCCACCCCTCCAAGAGATAAGCCAGCCAGGAAGAAAGCCACAAAGCCACCCAAAATGCCCAAGGCGCCCAAACCACCGAAGGAACCCAAAATAAAAGAAGGTGGCAAAAAGAAAGCGAAGAAAGCAAAAGAAAGTATTTTACCTGAGAAAAAGCCCTCCAGTCTGGCAGCTCTTGAATCCCATGCAAAGGACATCCTCAACAAGATGGACCAGCCCAAAAAAGTAAAGTTTTTCAGCCTTAAGATATTCAATATATATTTATTTACTTAAAAGGGTGTATTTTGACAAAATGATGGTAACACTATGCAATAAAGTTCATTAGTTAACATGAACTAAGAATACTTCTACAACATTTATTAAAATGAGTTAGTCCTAATTTCGGCATTTGTTAATGCATTATTAAAATAAGACTAGTTCATGTTTTGGTTAATGGACTGTAAACTAACTATGAACAATTGTATTTTTATTAACTAATGTTAACAAAGATAAATAAATACTTTAATAAATGTATTGTTTGTTTATGTTAGTTAACAAACGAAACCTTATTGTAAAGCGTTACTAAAATATTTAATGCAGTAACCTAAAATGGCGTAAATATCTCATTAAAATGTTATTAGCATTATTTGATCACAGTAAAAAAAGTGAAATTGTAAAACAGATTTGCAATTTAAAATAACAGTTTTATATTTTATAGTTGATCCTATCATTACTCAAATCTTCAAAGTCAAATTATCTTTAAAAAATCTTTCTAATATGCTAATTTAGTGCTCAAGAAACATTTCTTCTTATACATTTTGAAAGCTATGATATATTTTTAGGATTCTTCTATGAATAGGAAGTTCAAAAGCAATAAAAAATGTTTTTTTAAAGTATAAATCATTTGTAACATAAAGAAATTACTCAAATAAACTGAACATGAACAATATATAATAATGCTGCGCTTGCAGAATCATTGTGAATATATGGTAAATATATCCCCCGCTTTAGAACCATCGTTATGCAATTTAATCCATTATTAATGTCCAACTTTTCTTGTCTCTCACATTACGCAGCTGGTAAAGACTGGGATGAGTATTATGGAGAGGGAAACGAGTAAACCGAACAGCGTTGATAAGTTTAAAATGATTCGAGCATAATAAGAACAAGACTGAGGCCAAATGGAAATATAAGGTAGGTTTGTTAGGATTACAACGTAAGGAAACAACTGTGATGAATAAGTCTGGTCGTGGTGTAACACAAGCGTAATGATTTCCTCCACTGCAACATAGATCAGCGCTAGAGCGAAGCTTTGAAAATCCATGCAAATGATATCAAACCCCGACAAGTTGAAAAGTAGCACAGAGGGCTTTGGGATCATCCAGAAGTGATTTACACGTTTCAGATCAAAGCAATCAGCAGAAATAACTCTGCGGCTCACTCACTCTCTCTGTTCTTGGCTCATCAAATCAGCAGAACCCTTTACCCAGGCTCAGAGTTTATCTAATGCTATAATGCTATGTCATATCCCCGACATGCCAGCTAAGTATTTACATATGCCTTCCTTTCTGCTCTAAAAATGAGCGTGTTGTGTCATTACTGTTGGATAACATGGGATGGCTTTTGTAGGAAAAGCTTAATTCTGGTGAACGGAAGGCATTACAGGGCTTTCGTTCAAGGAGGAAAATTCAATGCCAGACAGCCCAGGAATGTTTGTAGTCGCTCCAAGTCTCCTGATCCGAGTGCTCCTTTGCCGCTTGCCAAACATTTGCAGATGGAGAGGAGTCTCTGCTAGATAGTCTTCAAGGTCATCAGCCGCAATGGCTTCAGTCTTTGACGTCTGATCACAATGGACGTGGCTGACAAATAGAGGCTGACAGAGAAGACCTGTGAAATGTGTGAGACGGAAGAGTTTCAAAGCACTGATTGTTGCTTGGTGTTTCTTTTCATCTTTTAGAATAGCAAACCCGATTCGTTATTGAAAATGGAAGAAGAGCACAAATTTGACAAAAGTCTACTCAGCCATAAAGACAATAAATTTGCATTTTCATTGTCGAATAAGAAGCTGTTGGGGTAAGTGCCGTTGTATTTAAATTTATTTCTGACGTTTCATGCATTTATTGATTTAAAAATTGATACGTTTTACTAATAATTTAGAAATATTTCAGTTCGGTTGACAGCCCTAATTTTGAGCAATTCTGACAATCCAAACTAATGTTCTTTTCCATCATCTGGCTTTCTCAGATCAAAGATGCTCAAGACCCAGACCAATTCGAGTGTTTTTGGCTCAATACAGAACATTAAGGAAGAAAAACCCAAGCCTGTGAGAGACGAGTATGAGTATGTCTCTGATGAGGGGAGCTTAAGATCGATTTAATTCCCAATCAGGAGGAAAAGAACGCCAGTCAAGAGAGACTTTTCCTGTAAGGTTTCATGATATGCGATCTGGGCCAGGGTGATTTTTCTGATTAAATAAAACATCATTTAAGAGCAAAAATGATTATAGGCTTTATAATCAGGCCCAGATGGAATCTGCAGACTTCTGTTGAATTTTTAACACTGATTTTACAGAAATGAGTGTTAAAAAGAGTGGATAATACTGTCGTCTTATTGGTATTTGAAAGTAGTCAAAGTAACACAAAGGGACAGAGCAAGAGCCCAAAATTAATCTACGAGTAAATTAAGTAAAATTTTGCTGCTCGTGAATCATTCTTAGAGCAATTCAGTTTTTTATTATTGGAATAATATATTAAAAGTTTCATCGTTTTTGAGAATATTTTGTCCCGAATTATTTTATTTATTTTTCTTGCATTTATTTTTCCTAGTAGACAATACAGGCTATTACCACATATAGTAAAAAAAAAATCTCAAACCTTAGGTGCTAAATTTCAAGTCAAAGTTGCAATTACTGTCCTGTGCATTTAATTTAATGACATTTTTTGCTTGCATTAATTTTGCTTGATGAGGAATGTAGCTATTCAGATTATGTGGAAATCTGCCACCGATTCCGTGTTGACCTGCCTATAAGAGATACCTTTGTCTTTTAACTTTCATCTCATGCTATGTGAGAATAATGCTGAACATCTGATGTTATTTACAGTTTTATCAAACATCAAAGAACCCATTCAGCCAGCGAAAAAGCCAAAGCTACAACAGTCGGACATGAAGGTGAGCACAAACTCTATTTAGATAGCTGCTCTATTGTTATTTAACAGAGCATCAATAATAATTCTCTTTAATCAGACAGTGGTAATAACATTAAAAGGCTGATTGACAGTAAACAGGAAGAAATTAGAACAAAATCTCAGATCTCCGATCTTTATTTCGCGTGAAGTAGCTGATTAATTCCTTCTGGATGCATTTAAAACATCGTAGCGGTGATGTTCTCGAGCTTGTAATAATTCACCCATTATGTTCTGACTTAAACCAACATACGGCACAAATCAAAGAGAGCAAGCTGCAAGACAGAGCCAAATATCACCTCAAAACTGATGAAGGAAATAGCTGTGGACTGAATCAAATGAGAGTGAGAAAGTTAATCACGACAGAGGCCCACAGGCAAACTATTTTAGGGGTTACAGGAGGTTACAGGATATACCAATAAAAACCCACAAACCTAACGAAAATCGTGTCTACTTTTGATCATTTCTATGCAAGTATGTGTGCTTAGGTCGGGGATATTAGAATGTATTTTGCTAAAGCACAAAATTCACCAGCTTCTGTGAAATATAGTGTGCTTATACTTTTTTTTTTTTTCAGAGTCCAGATTCATCAGATGAGGAATCTCTCCACATAGACACAGAGGCCAAGACAGAGGTCAAAGGTCGCAACTCCAAGGTCTCTAAGAATAAAGGCGGCAGTTCAGCTGGGATTCTGGATCTCCTGCAGGCCAGCAAACAAGTGGGCGGCATTGACTACAGCAACAACAGGTACACACATGACCGTTTTCCATATGTGTGTGAAAGGCTTTATTAATGAAGCTTAATAGCTTTTATAACACTTTTTTATCGTTATTTTAGATTTGCTTTGTTTTTTGCAGCAGAACTTAAAAAGAGTGCCACTTGTGCAAATTTTAGCTCGGTATCATAATTGTAAACTGTTTCTCTTAGTACAACATTGCCTTCAATATTACGTTTCATAATCGATAGCTTCAGTGATTGTGTAGATTTTGTGCTATAAAGTGTTTAGTCTGTATATTTATTGATTCAATTCATTTAAGCTATATTTTTGAAATGTTTTAAATGCATATTCAGACAGACAGTTTTTGTCCTTACGCTGCATCCAGAAGTGTTTGCTTTAAGTTAAAACTGTTAAAAAATTAATGGCATTCAGTTTCATGCCGTTTTGCTCTAAAAAACACAAGAATGTGTCTTGCGTGAAAAATAATGACTAGTATCTCATGTGCATGACCCTAAACTAGTGTTTAATTGTACAAGGCTTCTAGTTGTTTAGATAATCTATAGACTAGTCAGTTTTGCACATCCTTAGTTGACGTATTTTCATGATTCACGTGGTATGTTTTGCACATCACACACGCTAATGTGACAGAGTATGGATGTGTTTGGTCTTTGGCAGAGGGCCATGGGGAACATACAGTTTATGATGAAGCATGTTCCTGACCGTTAAAAACCCGAAACACGTCATATTTGTTAGTTCTTAAACTTCACGCTGATTGTAAACACATCGGGCACAGGCGTTTCTTCATCTGTCGAACGATGGCGAAAGTAATCGTTGCACGGTTCTTTATAAGCGGTTTACATGTGCTGGCATTATTTGTTTAATCCCACTGCACTATTAATTTGTCAAATACTGCAAAAGCCTCAGGCCATTCCTCTTCATTTTACTGTTTGCTGTTTTGGGCACATTTTTGATGGTCTATTTCACTGCGCTGAAAGCTGCAAATCAGCTCGACACAAAATGAGAAGCGAAAACATGGCTAAAATATGTTAATTTCTCAAATTATTTTTTTGTGCTTTTAAACCTGACATATGACTGCAGGATTGTGGGGAGGAAATGCCTCCAGTCAGTTGCGACCACATTAAACGAGCTTTTGACTCATTGTTCCACTTCACTGGTTAATCACTTAATAGGTGGTAATCTGCACAGGCTAAATCTGTATTTTCTGCTGGTTACCTCGAGCTCAAAAGCAGATGTGGACACAATAGTCTTCTCAGTTCACACGGCAGAATCATCTTCTGACACGAAAAGATTGACGGTACGTGAAGAGATTTATATGATGATTAGCAGGAAATGAACGTTTAGTGACAGGTAAGTTAGACAAGCAAAAGCGAGAGGTGCAGATTGGTGGTTTATTAGTTTAGCGGATGTGATTGTACAAGAACAAGTAAGTTCTGGCTTGTGTTTTCAGATTTGGTTGAATGACGGTTCAGTATAAATGGGAGTAGAGACATTATAGATAATGCTGACATCCCTTGTGTTGAATCTTAACTTGGATTTTCATGTTAGCGTGCCAGGCCCACCCATTAAATATAATTACCAACGAAGCGGTTGCTTTAGATTTAAGTCCAGGCAACAGTGCTGTAACTCAGCTGCAGTGGAAATGACATCAGACATTTTATGGCGGTTTAAAGGTGATGTGTGTAATGTGTTGAATTTTAAAATATTATACTATAATGCATATTATCATGGGTTTAATTCCCAGGAAAGCAAGCTGAGAAAATGTAAAACTGTAACTTTCAAATGCAATGTAAGTCGCTAAATGCATAAATATAAATGTAAAATGTACACATTATATATATATATAGTATTATTAATAGTATAGTATAGTATTATTAATGTTTTTAATTAGCTTTTATATTTTCACTTTTGTTTCAGTTAAGTTTGAGCAGTTTTATGTGTTTTTGTTATTACTTCAACTTAACTTTATTTTTGGTAGTTCCCAAGGCAACATTTCAAATTTTTATTTAACTTTATTTATATCAAGATGCAAACATAAATGTAATAATGCAAAAAGTAAAAATAAACATATAAATAATAAAATGTAATAAAAAAAAAAACATTTGTATGATTATTAAGTGATTGAAGACATTTAAACGAACTACAGCGGAAACAATGCTAGAAAACAGTACTGATTTATTAACTGTAATTGTAACTTTAATTGTAAATAAATGCATTTTGAAGCCAACAGTGTCTGCTTGGGACAATTTGTCTGGGAAATCACTCGCTAGTTGTGCAGAAATTACACACTTCACCTTTAAGTGTCCATCTCCAACCTCTTTGCTTACCATCACCCGACTCACCACCTAAAATTCGAAACGCTTCTCATTGCCACTGACACTCGGAGTAATGTACGTGTGTGTTGTGTATTTCTCATTGATGGACTTACAGTCAGCCACCTGCATCCCCCAGCACACAGGAGGCCATCCAGGGCATGTTGTCCATGGCCAACCTGCCATCAGACTCTTGTCTGCAAACGTCCTGGAGCAATAGCCAAGCGAAGAACAACTCGCACAGCAGCACAGCCAGCAAGAAGCAGAGCGGCGTGGCGAGCGGGGGTAACAGCAAAAGAGACCGCCAAACGCTTGCCCAAGAAGGCTTTAAAAGAGCAGCAGCGTGGACAGCTTGGACATGTTCGATGACGACCAGGACCACCTAGAAGCTTGCTTTAAGGACTCCGATTACGGTAAGTGCTTAAAACGGTTCGTTTTACTGTGCTTGAAGCAACAGTTAACATAAAGTTGACTTGCTTTCTTCTGAGGAACCCCGACATTATTTAAAAAAAAATGTCTCAGTGTTTTTGTTGTCCATACAATTAAGTTGGACCCCAACATTCAGAAGAAATAAAGGTTTGGAATGACAAGAGGGTGAGTAAATGATGACATTTTAATTTTTGGCTGAACTATCCCTTTAAGAACTCATTTGGAGAACAGATTGCAATTCTCTCGTACCTTCATCTTGGATAGCTTGTTTGCACTATTATCAAGACCAATTAGTTCCTCTGAGACAATTTGTCAAGGATGTTTTATGATGACATGGAATTGCCCAGGTGCCCTCAGAGCAAAGCCAAACAGTGTAAATCTGTTCTATCAGTGTTCTGATTACAGTTTGATTTTGACTTAAGGGTTCTCATTCACGGAAAAGTGACAGGCGTGTTTACTCTCAGCTAAAACTTTTCAGTCTCCCCTTCTGAGTGGTCTCTTTTATAGCTTTTGTGAACCCATTCCAAGAACAGCAAGACCATTAGTAGCCTGTTAATAATCCATTAGCATGAGTTTTAAACTGTTGTTTTAAATGCTTTTTGATCTGATACCCTAATTAGTCATTACTAGCACGCACATTCCCGTTCGGACTCACACTAAGAGAGAGTTTTATCAAACACACAGGCATTCCTCCTTTCTGTAAACATTTTTTTTTTGTCTTGATAATTTAATTGTTGGAAATTGCGTGTTCCTGAGTAGTTGAGTTCAAAGAAGCTAGGTGCATGCAGGCCAAGGGCAGGGCAAGGAACAGCTGCGTGCATCTGTGTCACGCTAACATCCTGTCCAATGAGAAAATACTTAGCACTGTAGTTTATGGAGTGCAAAAACAGACTGCTTTCTAATGTAAAGATATATGTTAAGAAACGAACGTGCTTCGACAGTGAACATTTACATTGCTTTCCCTAGCAACTCTAAACCATACATACGATGCTTCAAAAAGAGAAGATGTTCTTAAAAAGAATGAATATGGTAGCAACTGTAGAATTAGGGAACTTTTGCTTTTTGTAACCTTGCAGTTTTGTTTGCTTATAAAAATAATACTGTTAAACTATTGAAGTATTGTTGTTGTTATGATTATTTCAAATGTTAATTATGTATAGCCTTGGATGCTGATACGGCGTTAAATGAAAAATACATGTTTTGGTTTGTTTGTTTGTTTTTCCAGTTTATCCATCTCTGGAATCTGAGGAGGACAGTCCCATTTTCAAATCAAGATCGAAAAAAAGGAAAAATACAGACGACACTCCATATAGTCCAACAGGTAGTGCAAAGTTTACAGTTTCAGTTGGGAATCTGACTGTAATGTAAACTGAAACACATGTGATTGTATTCGTACTGTCGCAGCACGAGTTGGGCCCACTGTACCACGACAGGAGAGACCAGCTCGGGAGGGGGCACGTGTGGCGTCCATAGAGACAGGATTGGCAGCTGCGGCCGCTAAACTGTCTCATCAGGTTAATACTTTATTACATTAAGCATTTTATTATGTTTTTTTAAATGAAGTCAATTCTAGGGCTGCTGCACTGTGTTCATTTCCATGCATGTAGCTCATAATCCACAGTTTTCAGTGTCTTTAAGCAGCTCTGTTTAAGTTCTGAGACTGCACTACGACTGCTTTGAGTTTGGCTCAAGCTTATAAGTATTTGGGATATATGTCAACCATCTTCTCAAGGTTGTAATAAAAGTGTTTATACACTTGCTGTTATCAGCAAATGAGAAGCTTTTGGTGTTCCGCCAAAATAAAAGCGGATTGGATTAAAATGTGAAAGTGACAAATATGACCGATAGTATTAGTATTGTAATTTTACAGTTGTGTGATTTAAATAAAATTATTACATTTTTATTAAATACTTTATTACAATGAAATATTACAGTAGTATTCATTTTGGCCAAACCTAATCCAGTTAAAACTGCAATCGCCGTTTTTGTCAGAGAAATTGTTTCGGCACTTCCCCTCAAAAGCCATAGTAAATACTGTGTAAAACAATTCATTTAATTACAGTGTTGCATTTGAAATCATTGCATTGCACCGTGCCTTTAATTTATAGTCCAGATGCCTGAGACCACATGAACGTTTTTATCCAGGATATACAGTTTGTATAATTAATAATGAAATGTATGATGTATGTGAAAATAAGAAATATTTAACACCTTGCATTGTTTATGGTCACTAATTTGTGGCACTGACCATGTGAACTCCTTTGTGTCTTAAAGCACAAGACGAGCACATTTTCAAATCATGCTGGAGAACATGATTTTCAGGTTTTACACACACTTGTGGAGTTCATGCAGCATGATTAATACCAAGAACTTCAGAATCCTTTCTAATAGCTTCCATTTATTTGAACAGAAACATCTGTAAGACTGATTTAGCTAGAAGACCCTATTAACTAGTTCTTGCTACAGGAGGAGCAGAAGATCAAGAAGAAGAAAAGAGTACAAAAAGAAGCCCGTGGCTGTAGAGGAGCCTCACAAACTCTCTCAGGACAGCAGCTCTCCAGAACCCACCGGACTCTGAGACAAACCTGGGCGACCATGAGTACAGCACTGGAGCGAGCAAGACCCCGGCAGCTCGCAACCCATGGCCCCGGAGTCTTCCTCAGCCAGAGACGGCCTTCATCATCATCGTCATCTCAGAACACCTCATCTGTCCCGCCAGCAAAAGTCGAACGTGGGAACTCGACGGACGCCAAAGGTGATGAGTATTGATTCATGCTTAAAGGTTTGTTTATGCTGCACTGGCCGATATGAGAGTTGCAATTTTGGGATCTTTAATAATCTATTGACACAGCTGCGACTTAATAATGTATCGGCGTGATCAGAGAGTTGCAAAGTTGTTGTTGCATATGCTAACCATTTTGATTTGTTTCGCCCACAGCCAAGCGGCTAAAGAAAGGAATGGCGACGGCCAAACAGAGACTTGAAAAATCTTAAAGATTCATCGCAACGGCAAGCTTTTGCTGTAACACGGACAACTGGGCGACTCAGACTTCCTCCTGATGTTTATGGACCCGTGGACCCGATCCTCCTCCCTCCCTCCCTCCCTCGGCGAGCCGGGGTGAGGCGCTAGGACTGAAAGCGGACGGAGCGTGAACAGGATCCCAAAAGTTTTCAATTTCTAAGAAGAACATAGCTCAGATAGGTTTTTGCCTCTTCTTTTACTTTATAACTTTCAGATATTAAAAATGTACAGAATACCTGCTATTAATATTTTGTAAGAAGAATTTGTCTTGTTTTACTACGGCTATCAGTTTATCAGGGTTGCTAATATATTATAAGATACAGTACATAGCAGTCATTCCAAGTTAAAGAAAGTATCCCTTGCATGTATTCCAGTTGCATGCATTTTTTTTTTTTATTTTGATGAGGGGAAAGGGTTGGTGGAAGGTTGCAAACAAGAAATTCATTTTTGCTTTTTGGATGTGGCTTATCATTGTCTTTTTTTTTCTTTTTTCAACAAGTATTACTGAAGACATGACGATTTTCACAGTAACTGGTGGATTATTTTAATATCCCCCATTTGGAATCTACTCTCCTTAATCCTTAAGCAAAAAAGCATTTTTATACGCATTACCTCACAGCGGAACAACTGAGAAAAAAAGTACTTTTTCTGTTTGCTAAGCACTATCACAAATGATATTTATTAACCTAATATAATTGTACATGTTATAGGTAGTTCGAAGCCCTAAGGCACTTACAAAACTTCAGTGAAGCACAAATATGAACTCATATTTTTTTGTAACATTGTATATCTTCACAGCTATTATAAAATGATATACATTTTATTTCTGTTCTTTCCTATAAATATAGGAAATTTTTTTAGTTGGGGTCGGTGCATATTTTGACTAAAATCGTAAAACATGCATATCGATATCAAACCATATTTTCGCTAAATTACATGGTTGAAATATCTTATTTTCCCTGGTCGGTTTAGCAAATCATCGTATTACATGAAATTAAATGAATAGTTAGCACGTTTTTTCAAATGTTATTTATATATTTTTGTTTTTAGACATTGATACTACAATCAGTTTTATGTCATACTGTTTTTTTTTTTTATTGTTTGACAACGTAGCTCTTATTACGGTTACAAAACACTCGCCAAAAACAAGGAAACACTACATGAATGGGATCTCTAGCACTGATGATAAGCCTCATCCATGACATTTCACTACATGGGGATACTTTCTCTCTTCTGTTTGTTTCACAGGCAGCACCAGTTACCCTAGAATGAAATATGCATTTATATTGCTTCACAGTACAGTATGTAGAATGTAGCCTGTATATAGCTTTTTAAATGACTACTTTTTGTATCCTTTTTTTCCTCAATACTTCATTATACATTTTTACTAGTTTTTGCTAATTACAGACAAAAATATATATAAAGATATAGAAATAGTCATTACCGTTGAAATTGTTTTGTTAGATACACAATAGCTGAACTTTTTTTAACCATTGTTTTGTTTTCATTTCATTCTGTTACATTAGATAAAAAGGTGTTGCCTGGAGAACAAAATAAACAGTGTAACATTTATTCTCATATGGCCTTACATGCAGAAAACCACGAGTATTATGATTCATTTATTATGGGGGGAGAAGGAAAAAAAAAAAAAAAAAAAAATCAACGTTTCTACGACCAGCCTGACATTTGAGCTAAAATACCCCTGATGGATTTTAAAGTTATTTTACTAGCACCTTGTGAAGTGTTTTCTGTGTCAGTGATGTAATTTATTAATGTTTGTAGCCTTTTATACTTGTATAATTCTTAAGAGGTTTTGTTTGAAATATTTTATCAGTCTGTGAGCCCCTTAGGACACTTTTATCATTAACATTGGGCAATAGTTCCTTTTTTTTTCTTCTTCGTCTTAGCAAAACCACGTCTTTATTGTTTTCATCAAATCAAGTGCAACTGCTCATCAATACAAAATGTTACATTACTATTGTTATTATTATTATTAAGCAGCTATTTTCATCATGCCATGAGTTTTATTTTGGTAATAGAGTATGTACATTCTTAACCAGGTTTACTGTGCTCATAAATTGCAGTGTTTTAGTTACGATGTAAATCTTGTATCCACCTTTTCCGATTCAAAGCGCTCAGAATCTTTGTCAATGGAACTATTTCAGGTTTTTATTTGTACAAAATGTGTGTTGCTTTGTTGTGGTTTATTTTATATGTTCAAACAATTAAATGCATCCACTGTTTCATGGCAGTGAATGATACTTTTTGTAGTAGTGCGCTCTGTTTTTCTGACTGCAAAGATGTGCTTGAATTATCGCTTATTTATGTCACGTGTTTCCACAAATGTCTTTCTTTCTAGCTCTTTATTGTTACCCTTTTATATGAATCGTCGTTATATGAATTTGTTTTTCTAAATGCGACGAGTCGCTCGTTATGCATGTAGGCCTGTTCCCGTTCCATAACGGCGCGCGAAAGTCAGTTTTGGGAACATGTTCTTCCGCCGTTCATGTGGAATGGCAGGGCTGCACACGTTCTCTGGAACATGCTGTGGTAATTACCTTTAAATGGGCTCATGCTACTGTACCATTCAGGTCTGATGCCCTGGAGAAACTTTCGACTTCGCACACAATCCCCCCATTTAGAACCGCATTGTCCACCGGGAGCCAAGCTGCACTTTTTTTTTTCTTTCGCCTGTTCATTAATACTCGGCTAAAGCCAAAACACCAGCGAGTCCAGCCGGCGGCTCCGGCCAAATCATTAACACGAACCAAGCCAAGGTCAACACTGTTAACGCTCTTCGCGTTGCTGGACTCTTGTGCCGTTCTGATGTATTTATTTAAAACAGTGTATGTTTGCAGAATAGCGTTGCCTTCGTGTCTTTAGCTCTGCGTGTAAATTGTCTTTGTGTTTTTTTATTGTATTTATTTCCTAGTGGCTTCCGATTGTTCTGGTTTTCAGCATCTTAGCTCTCGTCGTTTACAAGGATCGGAGCTGAACATGCAGAGGGCCACCAGGTGGAGATAGACGTCCCAGAAAATGCATTCGTTGTGGAAAGGGTTGGCAGGTACATCTGCTGGACTTCTGACATCGGTTAGGATTTTTTACAGACCAAAATAAATGTAATTTCTGTCGAATGTGCAGTACGATAATTGCTGTATAAACAAAAGACAGGTTTGTCACTGATGGCTCTTTTTTTTTTGAGCTCGATTGGAGAGGAAATGCAGAAAAATGTTAGCCTGCTTCAAAAACAATTGTCCATAAGCAAACAATTACTGTAAAAATGTGGCTTCAACCAATTTCGCATTTTTGATGTTTACTTTTCCTTTATTTCTCTGCTTTGGTCTTCGACGTTACACACTCTCCCGCATCAATCTTACCGGGCGTGACATACATTTCAAATAATTTAGGATAAAACCATATTTGAGTAGGTATTTGTTATTGTTGGAGTACGTGGCAGGGTTCCACTCTCAACATGAAATGCCGATTTTGTCATCGACATCTGCCACGTATCACACAGCGCAGAAAACGCCACAGCTCATTGCTTCACGGTAAACCTCCCCCAGCAAAGTAGCACCCATGTCCCCCCTAAGCACTTTGTAGCGTATTAATGATGTTTATCTCTTGAGAGGAACTGCAGAAGAGGCCCGTATATCAGGCCTAACTTGTTCCTGCCACCAGTTTGTTTGTCTGTGTGCAGCAGTGTTTAGCAAACATTGTTTTAGCAGTTAGTTAACATCAGAAAAAGTAGTGCCATTTCAGAAAGATTTAGTATGAGCGATTTAGAAAAAGACGGGAGGTTAAGTGCTTTCATTTAATATAATATTTCAAAAATAACTGAATACGTACGATAAAGAACGTTAACAGAGAATCCTTACCTCTTCATTTATGGATTCTGTAGCCAAATATATACTTGAAGCAATGAAAATGTTTAAATCAATAAATACAATTAAACCGCTTAATAAATAAAGAGATTTATTGAGCATGTATTTCAATAAATCTTAAATTGACAGTCAAAAGTTTGGACACGCATGTCATTAGTTTAGTATGTTATATTTCTATGACTACTTCTATTCACGTTTTAGAAAAGTAGTAAATTCATGACATTTTTTTTCTTCAGCATCTGGTCCAGCTTATACTTACCATGTAACTAAGTTATGGAACGCAGCTACTTATGCAACCGAAAGATTGTCTCACGTGTTTTGCAAACTTACAACATAAATATAAATTCAAGTACACGAGCATAATATGTATAAAGATTGTACTTAATGTGTATCTATACTGTATCTAGCTGTACCTTAGTTTGACTTAACCCATTAGTACGCAGCTTAAAATGTAATAACTTTCTAATTGCATTCAAATGACAGAATATTACACGGGCATAAGCTACTTAAAATAAAGTGCGTCAAAATCGTTTTTTTGCATATGTCTAACAGTAGCTGCTTGTTACATCTACATAATCACAAACTGCAATTACAGAACTTAACTTAACAGTTATGTAACTTATAACAGTTACATGATAAGTTCATTTTATTTGATTAAGTACAATGGCTACTAATAATGACCTAATTAAGTAATTACTCTGTATTACCACACCTTACAATAAAACATTACCAAAAATTGAATAAAAATGTACTTTAAATTTCACATTAAATGAAATTGCTATTATTATTGAACTGACCTGTAATCATAGAAAACCCCTATGACTTAAATGTGTTAAACTCTTGCCTGATGGTATTTCCAAATGTTACGTTAGGTTTGCAAATCTGAAAATGGCAACGCTTGCATTTAAAATGTATTCCTCATCCACAGAGACATCTGTCCGATGTCCTCAGAGTGTGTGTTAGTGTTCAGCTTGTGGACAGCAGATGGCTAAAGCAATGCAGGATTTAGGACAAAATGCCAGAGAAAGGAATACTCAAACAGGCACGGAGGCTGCTCTGAGAAAAATAAACTAAATTAAATTTGTTGTTTTGTCAGTTTGCAGTGGATACGGATGATATATCTGTTTAATATTAGAATAATTCTGACGAAACTGTACAGCTAATCAAATTAATTATTTGATATATTATTATTATTTGATATTATTTATCTATTATTCGTTTTTTTTGTGCTTTTTTAGGTACAAACATTTAGCGTTCTTTTAGTCCTTTTATTTAATGTAACATTTTCTCGTTCTGTACCTGTTTTGCAGCACTGTCACTGGCCTTAAAATCATTTCATGTCTGTTAGGAATTAATTATCGGTGCCTTTAAGGAGGGCAAGTGGTTTCATAATTGCAGCGTCAGGGGACTCCAGGTGGGATCTGCTGAGTGTCATATTTGAGCTTATCTCATGGTGATCATATGCAGCGTAGTGGTCACAGATGTGAACGGCCGCCCGCCTTTCACTATGATTTCAGTAAAAGCCCTGCGGTCTTATTAACAAGCCCCCAGTGGTTAAGTGAAACGTGCCATGCAGAAGATGCTTTAATTGCATTGGAATGTTTGAGTAATTCATGTCTTTGTGTGGCCTAACAGTGATGCAGGCACTGCTGTGGATTATTGGTGGTCTTCAGACTTAGTTACATTCCTTATGGTTCAAGAAGATTTTACTGAAGAGAGCGAGATCCCAGTGATGCCCCTGATCAAAGCCTTTGGGGGCTTTCTGTTCTATGTGTATGCGTCTATGATGATAACATTTGTCTATGATGAAGACATTTATAATGCTAACATTTTTTTTTTTAAATCATCTTTTTTTTACTTTTTTATATAACAATGCTCAAAACCTTTATTGTGGTTTCTACAAAAAATAAAAATAAACAACACGACTGTTTTCAGAATGGTTAATTTTAAGAAATGTTTCTTAGCAAATAAGCCGGATGAAAATCAGTACAAATATGTGACAGTAAAATCAGTTTAAATGTTAAGTTGGTTGAGATGTTAAACAAACGAGGAGAAATGACTCCATTCTGTTTTTGCTTCAAAATTCAAAATGATTTAATTTAGATGTAAAATGTGAATTTATAGTTTACATTTTAAGTATGTCAATTTTAAATTGCAATGTTAGCATTAAAAAATAATATATATATATATATATATATATATATATATATATATATATATATATATATATATATATTGCAACTAATAACACACTGTTTTAAGAAATACATTTTCCCTCCTCTGTCTCTGTATCCAACAACTTTGTCTTGAAAAGACCCTTGCTGTACAATAACCACTGATGACACAAAACTAAATGAGCTGACATACCGAGATGTTTTAAAGCTGTTGGACTAGCTGTGAGGTCATAAGTGTGGTACCAGAACTGATTAAATAAGTGGGTCACACAGAGTGGAATATTCCACCTGCAAAAGATACTTGTTGAAAATGTTGAAAATGTTTCAGACTTTGTGCCAGAACTTTATGAATGGGCATATCTGTGCCTCCATTAGCCAATAAGCTTTTCCCATCAGGTCTTTAAACTCTCTGTGACCCCATTCACATGAGCGGTTGTGAAGTGTTTCACACTGTAGTGTGATCAAATCCTTGTGACGTGAATAAACATCTATAATCGCAACCTTTCAGTTCGGCATAAACAGAGAAGCACAGCGCCAGATGCAACAAATTTAGGGTTGAGGCTCACAAATGCAAACATCTGGTCTTTTACCACATATGAAACCAGCCATTTTCTATGTAAGCAACCCCAATGACCATAAGGAAACACTTGGGCTGTAACTTAAGAGTAGAGTCAGTGTCCCCAAATAACAACGGTTTGACCCCACGAGTTAATTTAAAAAGCTAGCATTTAGCGGATCAGTACATTTCCACTTATCAAAAAGTCCATAGCATCATATTAATATTTAGATGATTGTACTTCACCGTCTGTCGAGATCAAATCATACACATATTATGCTTATCATTTTCAATATCATAATCGAACATGAAATTAAAACTGTAATCGCATTCTGCCCCTGCAAAAATTTGGAGAAAAAAAAAAAAAAAAACGCGTGGCGCAAGGATTGCGTTCAGCTGGCGTTGGGAGTTTCCCAAATACAATTACTCTGTTTACATGCAGTAGTATAAAGACGGAAATTGCTTTTGAAAGTGTTTTCCAGGACAAGGTTTTGTACTCATGTGCACAAAATTATTTAGATGAAACTGAGCCCCACTCCATGCATCGCCAAGTAAGATGGGCGAACTTTGCAAACGCTCACTCAATCCAGCTGAACTGAGAGGCTTCTCTATGACAGCCCTCATTGTCAGAAGCCACAAAGGCTGAGCACCCTCCTTAACTCTGAAGTGCAAGAGTGCTTGAGCGTAAGGCAAATAAACAAGCGTGTCTATAATCTTCCATAATATTTGACATTCCCTCCACCACCTACTGTATACCAACTGTAGACCTTAAAAGAGAACGAATGTGAATCGTCATGAGTGCCACACACCGATGGCGGTCAACTGTCTTTAATTATCCGTCATTTTGGTGATGCACTTTTTAAAATTGGCCCCGCTCTCCACAAAGTTGGTTTATTATTTGCGCGAGACAGACTTTCAATCTTCTCAGGCCAGACGGTTAATAAGAGGAGATTGGCTTTCTGCTGAGTGTGTAACAGATATCTAAATCATTAGGGCGCTCTTTCTGCCATGTGCCACCCCTTGGTTCTCTGCCCTCTGAACCCTGAAGGTCAAACGGCTGCAGCTCTGCGACCCCCAGCATTTCCTTCCGAATATTAATGAGGCTTGTTATGTCGCCAAACGGGCCTGATATAGACCATGGCCTCATTTGAAAAAGCCCAACTCAGTGCAAACAGCACCAGAGTTCAGCGCTCTGGCCTCAGAACGGCCTGGGCTTTCACGTGTCTCATTGAGAGGCATAATGATAACACGGAGAGGAAGCGGGGCATTTTAGGGAGAAATTATGTGGTCACATGCCCGCCGGCTGTAATGCCTCAGTTAAATTCAACTGGGCTGGGCGCTTTTCAGGTTATGGGAGAACGAATCGAGTTCGTTTAACGTTACAGAAATGAATGTGCACGCTGCATTACAAAGCTTTTCTGAGCTGATGTGAGGCAGACCACTACAACTGACAGGATTATTCTTTGCTCAATTTTGGTCAGTTTAAAGTGGAGTGTTTAAAAGGGAGCATTTCAGCCTGCTTACCACAAGTATGCAGCATATCTAAATAATTATCAGAGCTCTGACAGGCGTTCTCTTTCAGATCAGTTTTGAAGTTCTTACAAGAAGACAGGCATCTGTTTTTAGAGAGTTTGATTCTGTCCGAGAGATCTGATTTTTATTTATCCATGGTATTTTATTGCAGTTACACCGACGCTGGATGGCAACATCAGCTAACCTCAACCCTAGCAAAAAAAAAGGCTCAAAAGATATTAGTATAAAACAGGAAATGTTGTCCATCAGAACCACCAAGGTTTGTGTGTGTGCGTGTGTGTGTGTGTGTGTTATATATCTGATTTTGCAGCTAATAGTGAACCCTTGCCCAGGTCAGATCTCAATTAACACCCAAAGGGTGTATGGCAAAAATCAATCGTGTCTACATTCTCCACCTTTGAGCATGCAGCACATGCAAGGTGCTCATTCTCCAAACTCTCTTGCCTGACCTTTGGCTTTCTGAAGTGTAAATAATTGTTGAGTTTTTCTTTAAACAAAATCGAAATAGTCAGCGGAAATGGCAGCTGGTTCAGCTTCTCCGAGCTTTCTCACGTCGTCACACAGAGCCAACATTACACCAATATTCAATAAAAGCCAATATTCTCCAGAGAGACTTAAAATGTATTTGTTCTGCTTGATTAGACATTTTTACTTTTACTCAAATAGGTTTGTGCAAAAATAAATTAATAAAAAAAAATGAACACAGACACTGAAGGTGCTTTTAAAGAGATTATTCTGTGTTGAGAATAACATGGATTACCACCTGTGATTCAGCCATAATTATATGTTTAAGTAAACACTTGGGAAAATTAATCTGATATTAGGATATGACCTCTAAATTTGAATAAAATGAAAATAAAATTGTATATGAATTATAATTTTATTGGTGATCATGCTTATGGATGTTAAATGGCTAAATAACAATATCTCGTATAAAATGATATATCTAATACAGCTAACAATTTAAGTAGCTATGTTTTATATATTTTATTCTGATTGCATTTGATTTTTAAATAATGTGTACCCTATATACTATTCGGAATTAAAATGAAAATCAAAACGGTAGTTGAGGTGATGGGGATAGAATAAATACTTTGAACAAAAGAAATCTGATGCACAACTGTTTCTATTCGTTACAGCTGAATCTTATGCATACTTTAGGTACAGTATTCCTATATAGCTAACACATTTCTAAACGACGATTTTGAAAACACAAAGAATTGTTAAAAGTTTTGAAAATCTGAAACGTAAAATTAATTGAATACATCACCTTGAGGATATCCCTTTTAATGCTTAAATATGATGCCGTCAGCATTATTCACGCAGCCTGTTTATTTCAGTAAAGTATTCGGCTCTGGTAAACTGGAAACAAACCCATTCTTTTTTTTTAGTGTGAATATAATTTCAACGCTTACCCGCATCCTCTGTGACAGGCTGCACTTTGACTCAGCTCATCCCGCCCACACGTGCTCTATCTGCCGCTTTAATCAGAAAAACATCCGCGAGCGTTTGTGCAGCGGAAATGGACCGTGACTGCTGATGGCGGAAGATGGATAGGGGCGCATCGTCACCAATTGATGCTATCGAGCCTCCAGAGTGAAGGACCGAGCAGCTAATTACCGTCTGCGGCGGTCAAACACTGGAAGACAACAACACCTGTAGGAGCACCGCCAGAACACCCGCCCTCTAGTGCCCGCTAAATAAGCTGCTTTAACGGCAACGCGCTCAAAAAACACGGGGCTAGTTGTCACTTTTGCACTCCAGCAGATATTTCCCAAGGTAGGTTTTTATTTTATTTTATAGTTTATGTACATACATTCTTTAGAGCCTCGACTGCAAAAGATATTTTAACTTTTCCCACCATTTAAAAATATATTTCACGCGGGACGCCTGCTGTTGGGAAGATGTTACAGTAAAACGTTCATTTCAGCAAAACTTTATGAAACAATTTACAAAAAGGCAAGGCAACACGAAAAAAGTAGCATCCTGCCTTGTAGCCTATAAAAATCATACCTTATAAAGTTAACTAACTACAAGTTTCATAACTTTACATTTATGAAATTATAAAAAAAAAAAAAAACTTACAAAAAGCAATAAATAGATACATACAGTATTTAATCAGCTATATATCCTGAATGTGTGTAGTGTGGTTTGGTTTTTTTTTTTTTACTAATGTGTTGCTGGGATTATACTTTACTGTGTAATTCACAAATACTCAAAAAAAAAAAAATACATATTTCTGGGAAAAATGCTATATTTAAGAAAACCCAAACAGAATGCAGAATTGAGTTCTGAAGGAGAGTCTGGGTATGCAGTAATTCATAGTAATTACACTCCACCATTTCATTTGTTAAATCCGTGGAGTCCTTAGAAATGCCATCTGTTTTGCCATGCGTGGATGAAGCACAATTTTGGGGTCTATGAATAAATAAACACTTCCCCATACCAGGCAATAATAAGTCATGCGTTTTTGTCTTTGGAGCCGCGTAGATGACACAAAGGAATTCATATGCAGTGCATTCCCCTGAAATAAAAAACTATAAATGGATGGCGGCAATCACGCCAAAATAAATGAACTGTCAAAGCAAAACTATTTACAAGCAGAGCAGAATCCCTGCAATTAAAAGCAAATTTGTTGCATGTTTGAGTAAGTGGTAGCAGATAGGACACAGAAGCAGTCGGGCCGTGACAGGCAGGTTCGGAGTGGACTTTCAGCTCTTTTCGCGTGGTCATGGCTCTCCAGGAACATCGGCAGAGAACAAAACAGCCACTCCGCTCGAATTCCTTACCGTTTACACCAGAGAGTGAGTTGACAGACATCTGCAGAGGCCATTCTGGGCGACAATTATGATGTCAGGGGACCATTTGCTATGCTGTTATATAGACGAGTCACTTTCAAAATATACTATTTTGTAGCCCACTGTAATCACTAAATCATCGTGCCTTATGTAAATACCCACATTGTTTAACTGTATTGCATTGTTTATGGAAATGCTACGACCCTGGAAATATCGAATGTGTCATTACGAGGGAAACGTAAATTGTTTCAAAACGTAAATAGGCTAGGATCGTATTTTGTTAATGGTCAGTTACCTTTTATCCTATTCAATTTGCCATAAGGCCTGTTTGAGTTCACTCACAAAAAAAAAAAAAAAAAAAAACATTAGCATTTTTATATTGTTTATTTCGAATTATTTCTTAATTTGCTAGAGAATCAAAATAATGTATGACATGAAGTCGTGTGTTTCTAAAAAAATGTATCAAAATTATTTCAAACATTTTTGATATGGAAAAAACTGTATTATCGCCTTTATCGGTATATAAATTTGGAAACCAACATAGTAGCCACATCAATGAAACTTCTTTTAAAATGAAGCAACAGGTATCTGCCTTTCTCTCCGCTCTCTCACCCGACCTCTTTTGCTCTCTTCCTTTGGGTGACTCCAGTGGGACAATAAGGCAATGACAGATAAGGAATGATTTGCTAGAAGCAAAACCTTTAAAATAAATAAAACCATTAGGGCTGTGTTCTGAGGGAACTAGCGCTGCAAGTCGCCTTGAGTGATTCTAATTCAGGTGAATTACAGACAAATTTCCTGGCAACTCGCAGCTGTGATAATAGCGGCCAGTCTAGAGCCCTGCACAGTGTCCAGACTAGTACCCAGAACCACTGGTGAGACTCACACAGCCCAGTGTTCTGGCTCATAACACAACACTCGCAGAGCACACAAGCTTTAGTGTGTGTGTGTGTGTGTGTACGTGTTTGCATGTAGTGAGTGGGTGGGGTGTCAGGGGAAGACAAAAAGAGGAAAGCTTAGTGCCATGTTTTTTCTACCTGGAAAGCATGTTTATGTTCTGTTTCTTTGGTTTCAAAGTGTGTGTTCCAGACTGTAGAGGAAACCAGAATCATTCAAATTAAAGTGCTTTGATGGAACAGTGTTTTTCCTGCATCTGGCACAAACCATTTAAGTTCTAGCTTTTGCCGTGATAGTAGGCCAGCTGGCCTTTTGAAAGCCCAATGATGTGTCAAACTATTTGAGCTTTGGTTGGCGATTTATGACAAAACACGGTAGATATCTCCTATAAGGTCTAGCTCTGCTCTATGTTTCCACTCGCTCGTATGAAAAAATCATCAGAATGGCCTGCAGTGTTCGGCAAATTTTCTTCTTTTTTGTGGCTTTTAGACCATGTCTGTTAAACAAAGTAGCTGTGTTTTAGCAATATGCAGGTATATTGTATATGGCAATGACTCATAAACTAGCACTGTCATGTGACCTCAGAAGTCAAATCTATATTACTGATGTCCTGCTTTTATGAAAAATGACCTTTAGGATTGCCGTGAAGCAGTAATTCTTTACCTACTTCGCTTTTTTTTAAATCTTTATCAATTTATGGTTATAGTGAATGATACAGATAGATTTTATTATTATTATTAAATTAAAATTAAATATATCTGTAATAAAAAATGAGTGATTGGGAAAGTTAGGGGAATACATCCAATGTATGCATTGAAAAAGTCACAACAAGTTTATGTAACATGGAATAACTCATTGTTTCAGGTATATACTGTGAAGGTTGGCAAGTATGTTTAATCAACTTATACAAGCTGTTAAAGGGGTTAATTCACCCAAAAATGACTTTGTCTTCTTCTTACTTACCTTGCAGTTGTCCTGGCACTTCTAAGCCTGGGCAGGTGGCAGTAGGTGCGTAAGTACTTTTAACTGTGTAAACAGCGCAAGCTAAATGTGAATAAAATGTCCTCACACAGCCTGGGGGTTAAAACACCCTGTAGCAAATCAATGGTATTTTGTAAAATAAATATCTGTTATTTCAACTGTAACAAACACTTTTTCTCACCTCTGCCGATCAGTAAACTGGTCTTTGTGTCCCGCACATGAGGAAAGACGTCTCTATGCAAGTCATGAATAGTGAGGAGCATGAGAGAGAACAAAACAACACGCCAGTCACGAATTAGAAGCACAAAACTGGAGGACTGTGAAAAGAAACGCTGGAGACTTCCTAAAATAAGCTAAGAGGAGATTCCACTGTAAAATGACTTTAACTTAAATTTTCAAGGCAAATAGCTGCACAGCTTTTGAGCTTTAGCTTGCACCAAGTTGTTCACCTGACCTAAGCCAATGAGTGAAAGTCAATGCCTCTTTTTGTTTAGCTAACACTTTTTAATATTATCTTGAATTTTTTTTGTTTCTGGAAGATTTATTTTTTCTAAATAACAAACATTAATTGTTAAGTTAGTCTATCAAGCAGACAACATTGTCCCTGTTTTTTCCTTATGAGACATCTATAGAAAAAGTTAAGAAATATAGTGGTTGAATATATAGATACACTAATCCTCGAGAAAGGTTGCAAACAATGTTAAACAGTTTCTTACATCAAGCAGTACAACAAATAACTGGATAAATATATTATGAAACAAATAATGAAAATGTGTTACGAAATTAGCAAACAGCAAAACAATAATCCTAATAACAGTAATCACATAATGTATTTATGCTGCAATGCATGCTGGGAACTCACAAAGCCTTAACATTTTAACAACATGAAATAGTTTGTCTAGCCAAAAATGTGCAGTTTTTTCAGTGCTGGTTTTCCCTTTGCAAAGTAAGGGAAACAGTGTTCCTTTGCTCCTACATTTTTCCAGAGACACACACGCAATGATTATGCCTTACGCCAATCATCTGAATGTTCGTGTTGGTTACATCTGTGCAAAAAATTGAGAAAAAATATTTATTACATTTAAAACGTTTCACTACAGGAGGCTTTAATTCATTCCTGGAGTCATGAAGGATGTTTTGTTAAGTTCACGTGATTAATTTTATTTTATTTGATATGTTTTATACTGTTGAAACCACATGCCTACTGCAGTGATAAAGCGATAAATGGCCAGGACTATTTTTTATATAACTCCAGATTTTATATAACAGGATGCTTTGTTGGGGGAACTAACAATTTAATATAAACTAACAAAACATTTTTTAAACTAAATTAAACTGCAAAACTTTTTGCATGTTCTTTTAAGATAATACATTAAAGCAATTATATGGTATGATTGCAATAAAAAGTGGCAAAAGGCAGTTTCTTTATTAGTCAGTCTAATTGTGTAGTGTAGTGTATTTACAATCCAGTTAGAAGCATAGTCGAGTGGATAAACATGTTATGATCCATTGTATCCTACTCATATTTTTCCCATCTACACTTCTCTCGACTGGGCCTTCTCAGAAAAATAAAATTTGTAGTTACGCAAGCTTTCAAATATATATATAGGTCATGTAAAAAGGCCAGCAGTATTCGTTAAATTTACAGTAAAGAAGCTCCTCATCAAATAATCCAGGACCAGTGGTAATGTAGTGTGCGGTGACTGCCAGCGCCACTAGTGGCACTAAACAAAAACCCCTGCTCTGTTGTGAGCGAGCAACAATAGTCTTAGCAAAAGTTGGGAAGAACTGTAAAAATGTTGTTTCCAAACAGTCTGAGCAGAGCAATGACACGGTCTCGAGCGCTGATTGCACGCGTGATCCGCCTTCAGCCGCGGTTTCTTCTCAGCGGATGTCATTACGCTAAAGCTCACACGCCGAGTCCCACACACCGGCGCACGTGCCCGGGGCTGGGGGTGGATGACCGCCACACCAGCTCTGCTTGATCAAGAGCTGGCCGCCGGGCGGTGCGTGTAAGGAAATACCTGGTGGATCATCAGAGCGCACTAGACTGACCGAGCAGCCTGGGGAAAACGCAGCGCCCGGAGAACACACTGCAGCGTATTTCCATCAACCTTAAATATTCGGGCTCTAATCCCACCGGCGGTGCTTATAGACACATGACACTTGAGCGTCAGTACATATTTGTGTTTACAGGTTTTCTGTTAATTGATGTCTTGGACGACTGCAGTCAAATCTACTTACAGAGGACAGTTGTGACTAGCTCAATAACACGAGTCCCATTTTTATACTGGAAACACGCATATAAAGAAAAAAAGAGTCAGGCTACTTTGGCTTCTAACATGTCATTACTTAGTTGAAATTGCCAAAGCCAACAATCTGACATCCTCTGGTAGCATTGAGTGTGTGTGTGTGTGTGTGTGTGTGCGGAATGCTGATGTAATTCTAAACTAAGCCTTGACTGTTTGTAAACAGTCTGTCCTTTCTCAAAGTGCCTATGATAATTGCTCTAGGAAGTGCAATTGCAGCAGAACTACCCAATTTGGCATTGAGCTTCTAGCTGTATGCTTGAGTGATCCTAATTGCTGTGGGACCCTGCATTAATTATTTCTTTATCTGTAGTCACACCCTCCCCAAATACCACTTAACAACTGCAGGCAAACACTAAATCACGTTTTATGGTTGTTGGTTTTTTTTTTGACAGGATTAACCTGAAATGTATGTTTATTAATGCAAGTTTTAAATAACTTAAATTAAATTATTAACTTGTTCACTATTTCTGAGAGCCATGCCTACGCTTTAAAAGACGTTTATATACCTTAAGTTACTCAGATACACTTAAAATTTGGTGTACAAAATGTTTTGCTCAGAAATTGCTTGTGATTTTGATAAATAATGGAAGGAAATGGCAAGTAACATATTTAATGAAAACTGTTTAAGGTTTCCTTGTTTAAGGAGAAATACTAAAATAGTAATTTCTTGTAAAACTATTGTTTTCTTTTTATAAATTGGATCATTTTGTGTAGATAGAGAGGGAAGAAGATTACGTAACAGACATTTGATCAGTCGTCCTGTTTTGGCGTGCACTTTAAAGAATGCTCAGATGTCAAAATTAAGAAAAAGACGGTGCCTTAACGAACATGCTGAAATATATATAGTAACAGAAACCCTCAAGTGGAATTGGGGAGATGTCTACAGCTACTATTAGATTAGATCAGTAACATGTGCTGGAACATACGATCTAAACAAACTTTCTTTTGTCTTCACATCACATTTGAGCCGTCCCAGAACTTGTTCTCCTCATTAGCCTTGCCAGAATGGTTTATATGCGCAAACACTGCTTGATGAAAACTCAGTTTCATTTCATTCATGGCTCAAATCGCAGATTAATTCCCATCATTGCTTTTCATCTGTAATTCCACTGACGTGACACACTAATAGCGTGATTTGTCTGCGAGGTGTTAGTGATGTCGCTTTTAATAGACACGACCGCTCAAACTCAAGGATAGAATAACACGTCTCTCAACAAAGTTGTTTTTTGTCTGCACTTCCACCTTTCCATTGACAGCTGCTGTCACCAGTGTGTTATAAAGAACTCCATATGCTTGTGTACTGCCTGTGATGTCTTCTTTAACACATCTGAGCGCATGAACAGTCACCTCCACTGTCCCGCAGGGGAAAGGCGAGAAAGTGCATTTGTTGGGTGTGACAAATTGAATCTAAAAGTTGGCAGCATGCACTGCTGCAGTCACATCTATTCATGGAATAGATGAAGATCCTTTGTATCTCAGACTGGGGTAATTCACGATAATTACACTAACACGTAATGTGTTAATGTTTTATTGTAGTGATATTTAAAAGGCACAGCGGTGAATGCATTCTATAGCCCAATAATAGCGTAAATATTTAGCTGTCAGTCATCTCGCCGCAAAACAATCAGATGCCATTTTGATGTTCAGACACTATTTAATTCAGAATGTCTGGAAACAAGAGATTCAGTTCACCCCGAATCGTTCACCCACAAAGATAATGCTGTTATTATTTACTCACCCTTGTGCCAAACCCTCATTCGCATCTAGAGAATGGATTTGTTTTGTTTGTGTCTGAAAGGTGTCTCGTTTGGTTGCTGCACGTCACGAAGAAACCGATTTCTGTTTCAACACAGACTCACGACCAATTTGTGAGTACTTTACGAGGCTGGCTTATTTATGTGAATTCTTACAACCCTCGTATGATTTTGTCTGATTTGTCTAAACCCCAGTGATGGGTAGGTTTAGAGGTTAGGTGTAAGGGTTCATGACGAATTGGCAACTCATACAATAAATACAGTTTAGCAAAAATCTCATGAGTTTGTAATGAATGTAGCTTGTATGACTCGCAAAAAATTAGCCACTTTTTTTAAAATATGAATTTTATTCCTGTGCAGTGAGATTGGGCCAGTTTACCCTTTTTTACATTGTAGAGGCAGGTTTTTGGTGGGAAGAAATATTATATTGAATGTCATTGATTACCAGAAATACTGGCTTCAATTCTTATGCCTGGTACATACATAAAACTTCTGTACTCTTCAAAAGACTTCTGCCAAATATACAGTGTTGTCTTTTTAACAGTGCACATTATTTTGTGAGTTTGTGTCAAATCTAAGAATTCCACCAGCGTCCTTTGTTTTTATTTTTAGGTTAATTATTTAATTGTTGGCAGTGGTGGTTTCAGCAGTTCTCTGCGTTTTCATCATCTTCATTATATATATAGGAAGACCTAATGGACTTGGATCTAGGAGGTGTTAGCACAGGCTGTCTTGTCGACCACCCCCTTGGGAGAGAGCGTGAGAGTCTGTTTGTTGGAGTGTGATAAATTGGTCATAAGTGCTTGAACTCTAAAGGTTGGCAAATTCAACAGTTAATTAGGGTTTGATAAATAGCAGGTCTGGTTTCTAGTCCCTATTCAGCTGCTGCAGGCCTCTCTGTTAGTCAGTCTCTAAGGCAGGTGTTTATGTGCTGGTAACAGGGTATCGATGCAGACTATTATGTCTGCACTTTGTCACATGAGGGATTGCTCT
>NC_056709.1:17496249-17519070 GCF_018831695.1 Puntigrus tetrazona | reverse complement strand
ACATCGGGAGCGATAAATATTCCTCGTTTTGTTTTCTGATTGCTTGGAGAATGATTTGACGCCAGTCTCGATCTTACTGGTTGCTTTGGAGCGCCCAGGCGCTTGGGTTTTGACGTTCCAGGGCTCAGCTGTCAGTTCACTGCTTAGCCCCGCTCCTCACCTTCTTCTCCCACCAAGAGTGCGAAACTGCTCCGGCCTCCTTCACTCTCATCGCGTCTTAAAGGGACAATGTTCGTGGCTACAACATCTGGCTTCTAGAATATAATAGATATAATATAATGTTGTTTTTATCTAGCCTATAGCATATATAACCTGTGAAAGTAAAAAAAAACTATTTACTTTCTGTGTTTGATGTAGTTGTTGGGTATTCTAGTCTACTTTTTGTTGTTTTTGACATGAGAAAATTTTTAAATATAATTTTTTTTTAATTGTCGCAAGACAAAAACAACGTTTTATTTCATGTTGAATTCCTTAAACAAATAGGCATCAATTAAAAGTAACTTTATAAAGTGGCTTTAGTTTCGAGTAATATTGACATAAACTTCTGAAAGCCATACTGCTGATAAATGTATCTATTCCAATAAGTGATCCCCACATTTTGTCCTCTTTAACCCAAAATGGTATTTGACTCAGGTATTTTAGCTTTCCTATTCTGAGGAGGTCTCTTGACATGGCTTCACGTATGATTTATCTGTCAGTGTGCCCACTGTAAATCATTTGCTTTACAAATAACTCTGAAGTGACACAAGTGTCAAGAGACCATAAAGAGCCATAAAGAGACACAGTTTAGTGCTTGAAGGGTAGTATTTGGTAGTGTTTGTAAATTAGAAAAAGAGTACTGTAACAATATTTCAAATCAGTACTATTCAGTTTGGTAATTGAATCTGCATTTACATTACATGACTCATGTAATCATCTAAAGTGTAAACTTTATTTTGTATTGTTATGAAACATAGTAATGAATTCTTTTCTGATTTAATTAAAAATAATCCACTTAAACTTCCCGGTACTGTCTCACACATAACGCTTCATTCAGCACATACCTGAGAATTTTAGCAAACACCGTCCCTAGGATGTTTTTGGATCGGTTGGTGCAGTGGTGAGAAAGTTTGCTAGTAAACTAATGTGCGTATCAGATGAGAGATCCTTACTTCTCTTTCTGTTCTCTCTCTCTCTACCAGCTCACTCCATCCAGGGCCATTCCACAGCTGGAAGAAGATGAAAGAGCCATGTGCGAGGTTTTGGACAGATGGTGGAACACATGAAGACATTGGATTTGGTGCTTCTCTCTGGAAGAGAGAGTGAGGTGAAGGCGGCCTGAACTACAGTTTTTAAACGGCAGATAATTCGAGGTTGGAAGGACGCGGCTTCCATCTGCAGCTGCGAGCTGTAGTTTTTTGTGGGTTTCTGTCAGTGTGCCTGTGTGTGTTGCAGGCCGCCGCGCCAATTTATTTATGCTGGCCGTGCTGGAATCTTTCAAAGATAACGAGTCCATCTGCCTGGCTATTAGTCAACAATAAAATGGAGAGGCGTGAAACGAAGCCAGCGCGTTGTGCTATCTCTGACGTTTAACGGGTGCGCGCTATAGCGAGGAAATGCCTGGAGTTAATAGAAGCAGAGACACTTGCACGTCTCATCATATCTCGGAGTCCTGGCTAAAAAAAGCAAGGAGAATCTCAAACCCAAAAAGGAGAAAACGCAGTTTGAGTTTCAGATGAGGCGCGAAGAAAGGTTTCAGATATGCACTGGTCTAAATGTGTATTAATTCAAATGAGTCTGTAATACTGAGCTGTACAATTTTAGATAAATTATAGTTGCATCACCCGCACACTGACTGGTATATTGCAACGCTGATGGCAGAAAGGGGGCGTTCCCTGCTAACAGCGTTCAAGCGCTAATCGCTAAGTCACCTGTTTTAAAGATACATTGATTTCGATTTTTAGTGAAGAAGCGATTTGACGCCAGTTTCATGTGGTTTAGGAAAGCTTCCGTATAGATTTAAATTCACGAGCATCAAATAAAAACGATGAATACTGGGATGTTCGCTTACTGAATATGCAAGTGTTAATATCTCTAATTCAGACAAATTGGTGAATAATGTCATTAAGATTACTTTTTAGGATTTTCATTCTTTCTCACGTAAACCTTTCTTCAGTATATAAAGACAATTCTGTTTTTACTTAACAAGACATTAAAAAGTGCATGACACTAATCTGTAAGTGTGATTGGTCCATCTGGTCAATTTTCGTCGTCCATTTCATCACGCCTCTAATTACTGATAAAACAGCGCTTTGGGTTGTTTTGTGCTGTTTTGTGTACAGCGTTACCCAGAAAGCACTCACCTAGTGGCAAAAGCTTTTTGTAAAACTAATTAGCATTTTCACTCAGACCAATTTGAAAATCGAGATTTTGCTGGAGTCTCTGCGTTACTAATATGCTAATGTTTTGTGTTGACTTCAACGCGGAATCTGGGTATGGGATTTTTTTCAAAAAAATGACCTGATTTAATGATTTTAAAACTGATATTTTCAGATGTTTTCTGTTATCACTCAGAGCTGTATGTTATATACTCTCATGAAAGGTCATTTTTAAAAATCTATAATAGGTGCACTTTAAGTGATTGACTAGGTTTGTGGGGTTAATTATGGATTATTGTGACGTTTTTATCAGCTCTCATTCATGACGGCACCCATTTAATGCAGAGGACGATTGATGAGCAAGTGATATAATATGAAACTTTTCAAATCTGTTCTGATGAAGAAACAAACTCATCTACACCTTTACATGGCCTAATGATGAGAAACTGTCAACAAATGTCTATTTTTAGGTGAACTATTTCAAGAAAACACTATGTTAGCTGTCTCTTTTACCTTTAGAGCCCAAGCATAAGCGGGCTTGGATCTTTGCACAGTCCCTCCGCAGGTGTCCAAACAAGAAGGTAGAGATTTTTTTTTTTATTGTACTCCACACTAACATTTGGCATTTCTCACTGTTGTTTGCTTAATAAAGTGAGTTGATCTGGCCACACTTCTGCCAAGTTCCTTTCATTTCCCCAGAGCTCATCGCACCGGCCAAAACCGCAGCGCATTGAAAGATGTCTCCTCCTGACCTGTTCTTGAGCAAGTTGCAAAGGTTGCTCCATCACTTGATGTCATCCCCAGAGAAGGCATGCCTTAAGTTGTAACAGCCTCCTGGTGTTAACAGCTTGCTTAAGTGTTTACCTGGGCAACGTCTCCCTTAGTGTTTGCATACATCCTCAATCAGCACAGATCAGGTGTGATGTATAGACGCTTTGCCTCTCTCATACGGCTGGGCAGGAGTGGAGAATCGCAACCACTGTGGAGCTCTTGTTTATTCGAGCAAGAGTGTTTTAATAGGCCAAATGGCGTGATAAAAGAAGTGATGGTCTGGAACTTTTTTTTTTTTTGTGCAGTGCTGGAATGCAGCATGAAAGGTGACTTCTGTATGGCCGAGCTAAAGAGGGTGCTGCATCTTTTTGTTTAGCAGCCGTTCTTTTGTTGAGGGTTTTTCTCCCAGTGCGGGTTTTGTCTCGAAACTGGGCAGGTATTTTTAAGGGATTGTAAAACTATGATCTCAGACCAAGAGGTTTAATTATGTAATTTGTGCAAAATCTAATAAACATTTTAATTTAAATACTGTTAAAATGTCATACATTATCTTCTAATTCCATTTAGACTTGAATCCTGCATTGAGAGAGGTTAGGACCGCCTACCTTATTAACATACGGACACAGAAATAAATAAAAGTAGAAATGCATAAATAAACAGAATACATAAATGTAGAAATAATCAATGTGGAAAAACATATAACCAATGATCCAAAAATAGCACAATCAAAAATTACACTTTTCTTTGACAAATGTATTTATTTTAGTATTTAATTATTTATTTCAATATTTAAATTAATATTTTTATATTTAATTTCCTTCATTTATTTATATATGTATCTCCACATTTATTTATGTATGAATTTACGTTTTTATTTATTAATTAATAAATAGTCATTTCTCGTCCTCATACTTTTTCACTGCATAAATTTGCGTGAAGTCAGGGGAAACTGAAGATGAAATGTAATTCGTTTAGAATTTTGAAACATAAATAAACACATGAAGTCAGGGAAACTGGGAAGAACAGAGATTCATGCTGAATTTTGAAAAAGAATTTGAGAAAGTTGCAAAACTTTTCAATGTGAGCTTTAAAAGTTTTTACGTGGTGTGTGCGTAATCTTATCAAACAGTGGAAATCTACAGAAACTCCAGTACGTGATATTAAATTACACCTTCAGTGGAGTTCAATGAATATGGATGCCCGGTCCGGAAATTCAATTTATTTAAAGTTACATGATCCTCATTCCCATCCACTACAAATGAGCGCATGGCACATGCTTGGGGCACAGATTTATGGGTGATTTATCAATGTCATTACACATTATCTTAAGTGGCTGATGAGCTGTGGGAGGTAGTCACATGCGTCTTTGAAATTACGCGGTGTTGAACAGGGAGCACGCTGATTTATTTAGACTCAAGAGAGTCTCTCAAGAGATAAAACTGATAAAGTGGCTCAGCTGAGGACTGGAAATGCAGACTAATTCAGACCACAACCAACTGCTTGTTTTAGCTTCCCTCTCAATCTGTGACTCACAGAATAACTGTCTAATTTGTTATGATGCAATGTCATAGAAATGTTCCATTGCACGTTCAGGATGATTTAATGTCTGATTAATGAATGAAACATTTTGCCTTCTGGATTCTTTCAGTGAATCGCTTCGACCTTTGGGATGATCATTGGCTCGTGGTTTAAAATTTTTATTTTGATGGATTCACCTGGACATTCCGCTAACTCCAAGTAACTATGCAACCACATGTCAACTAACTTCATTCATTTGTAATTACATGTCTACTTCAATTTCCATGGTAGACCGTTAGAGTTAGTTCCAGTTTAGTATATGTTGACATATACTTCTGCAAAAAGCCTCTGTGTCAGTATGATGTAAGGTTGTGGACTACTCAAAATAAAGCTTTAGAAGATGCCGACACTAATGCTCCAATGATCGGTAAAGGAGCTACAAAGCTAACGTCTAAAGTGAGTTATCAAAATAAAGTGTTACCGAATATGTACTTTCTTTATCGGAACAGATTTGGAGAAATATTGTATTACATCAGGACAGAAATATGCAGAGAACAAGCACAAGCTTACAAGCAAAATAGTCCAAAATAGTTTTGATGTTGAAAAAGACAACAGGGGATGGACTTTTTTACTGGAGGAACATTACTTATAGATTATGGACGCATATTCTGGCTAGAAAAAGATGGATTTGTTTCCCATGAACAAGTATTTTTTTGCTTCAGAGCATGCTAATTGATGGACTGGAGTTGTGTGGATTACTTGTTAATTATTGTAATGTTTTATCAGCTGTTTGTGCTCTCATTCTGACGGCATTTCCATTCACGTGATGTAAATCTGTTTATCACATTTAAATCACATTTCAGAAAAAACTCATATACGATAGGATGGCAAAGGGTGAGTAAATTGTCAGCCAATTTCGTACGCTTGGGTGAGCTGTTACTTTAACAGTCCACTGGAGGGGAACTTTTTAACAGAAAAATATCCCTAGGTTGTTGCACGAATGCTTATAATATACTTTTTATGTATTTTTTTGAACTTTCCTGAAGCATGAATACTCCAGGGCCTATTCATTAAAACTACATAAAAAAATTAATATATCATTCTTTAAAATATGTTCCTTTCTGTTGCACCAACAGCAGAAAGTCCTTTTGTGAACTTTTCCTTTTAGGATAAAGTGAACTAAAGACAATCCCACCAGGAATATAACCCTATTCAGCTGCCCCAGAACACCATGTTTTCTTGTTTTCTTCCTCTTCCTCCTCCTCTTTCTTCTTGTCCTTTAGTAGGCACAATAAAGGAGAGAAAGGTGAGAGAAAGAACGAAGACGGAGATGAGAAGAAGGCCAAAGCCCTTTAGTGGTCTGGAAACCCACGCAAGCTCACCAATCCCAAACTCCAGCTTAGCAGCTGCAGCTGTGAAACCTTTCTTTCTCTTCCTTCTTTCTCCTCTCTTGCCTCTTTCTCCTGGCCTTTCTTCCCAGTAGACTCTGAATAGAGCTGTGTGCTGAATAGATTGGGTTAGTATTACTGAATAGCTGCACTGAGGAGGGGTGGAGGAGCCTGAAACAACCGGGAACTTTACAGAGAGCTCCTCTCCCTGGCGACGGCTATGATAGGAGTGAGGGGGAGCTGCGTTTAATCGCTATAGAAATTAGCATGGCGGTAATGAACCCGCTTTCAAAAGTCCATTATTTGCGCAGTCCAAAGAGAGGGGTGACTTTGTAGTTGAACTATGACTGCCAATATCAAAAGAAAAGCATTTGTCAAAACTTCAGACGCTTTGTTAAAGCAACGGTAAATATTCTGTTTTTCTATACAGAAAAGAACTATGCATAATTCTGGTTTTGTAAGATCTGGTGCATACAAAGCAAAGGTTTTCACTGACTGGAGGAGAAGCTAAGAGTGACATTGCTAAAGCAATCGTGATCGCTTCTAGCATGTACTTTCGGCTTACAATTTTACATATTTATTCAATAATCAACTCATGTTATACAAAGCGTATATCCTTACCATTTGCGCTGTATGTTTTTTGTCGCCATCCATGCAGAACCTTCATGATGCCACATGTGTAAAAAGAAAATAAATTTGAGTTATGCAATAAAATTTTTTGACTGTTTAGACTAGGTAATAAAGGGATAGTTCACTCAAAAAAATGAAAAATGAAAAATATGGCTATATTTGCTCTTACTCCCAAGCCATCCTAGGTGTGACGTTTCTTGAAAATGCATCCTGGATCTTTCCAATCTTGTTAGCATTTAGAATAAGTTGGATAGTGGCTAGCTATTTTGACGCCCATAAATCATATATATATTGCAGAAATTCAATCTATATAACCTATTATCACCTTTCTACGGGGGTAAAAAAATTATAACCTTAAATCACTGAATTCTCGCAAGGGGCAATGGCCACTTGACATTTGAAAGACAGTTGGGAGTTTTGGCTTCTCTTGGCTGACTTCTGACTCAACGTATGACGTAGTTGCATCTGTGAAATACAAGCTGTGAAAAAGAACAGATGAACATGGATAGAGCAATACTAAACGCCGGCAACAAATTAAAAAGGTAGAATTAAAACAAATATATCAAAGTATTTCACTATAAAATTGCAACATGACGACTTATAAAATGAATACAGTTTAGGAATAACATGAGAAAATTCTACATTTTGGGAACTATCACTTTAAATCGATAAAATCATCTAGTTTTGAAAAACAAGTTTAAAAAGTGGAAGTATAATTGTAAATATTTAAAAATACCAAAGCATTAAAAAAAAATAAAGTAAAATACATATAAAGTATATATTTATAATATATATAGCATAAATATTCACTATGTGTGTAGGTGTGTAAAGTATTACATTATTAAGGAAAATATAAGATTTAGTTAAAATGACATGTAATAAATATTAAATAATAAAAGAAGAACAAAGTAAAGAATAAATTACAGAATAATACATTAGCAATGTTTACAGCTGGCTCAGTCATTCAATTGAAAAGATCTCTACGCAGCAGTGAAAGTGGATTTCCAGAGTGCGCTGCCCGGCCTGGGATTGCTTCGGGACCCCTGCACCTCAGCAACTCACCTCTGACAAGACAACAAGTTTGTCCCCTCCCTTCTCCACCACCCTGATCTGAGACCAAGCATTCTGATGATACTAGCGCCCGGTAAAACACTCTCAGGTGATTTTGCTATTGATTGCCGCAGCTGCACAGCTTTTATGGCTGCTCAATTCAGTCTCTGCGTTATAGATAATGGGACAATGGTTGCCACCCTTCTGAACACTTGTGCCTGGCAGCAGCTCGCAGTGAGATACCGCACTGATCGGTACAACATTTATGTAAAATTGGTGAAGAATATATGTGTAGGTGTGTTTGTTTGTTTTATTCTCTAAGAATGCATTTATACTAATGTGAGCTTTATGGAATTCTTTTAAAAATGCTTTCCTAGTATACAAATTGTTCATTTAAAAGTTTCTATTATTTGTTTTTAAAAGTTTCACATTTTGAATTTTGGGAGTCTCAAACAATGAATGCTTTGACATGCATGTATGGTCAGAAACACAATATAATATGCATTTATTTTTACCATATTAGCACTGATCTCTTCAAATAATTTGTTTTTAGCCAATTCATTGTTTGGTCAAATTCATTTAAAGCAGTGTTTGTGACGCTTTTAATGCTCCAGAAAGCAGCACCTAGTGGCAAAGAATGATTTCCTTAGCATTTTCATTCAGACTAACAATGAAAACATCTCAACAGGTGGGCAGGCAATATACATATGTTTTATGTTGACGCTGGATTATTAAAATTGCATTTAATTGTTTCTAAAACCTCAATTTATTTCAATGATTCAGAACTCTTCTTTTGAGAGACATTAATGATGTTTTCTACTTATTTAGAGGCGTGTTGCAGCACACTGCATGAAAGCTCATTTTCAGAAATCCATAATATTGTGTGTGTGTGTGTGTGTGTGTGTGTGTGTGTGTGTGTTTGTTCAAGTTAAACCATCTTTTTGAATTAAAAAAAAATATATTCAAAATAACAATATAATTACCCCAAACCTTTAATTGTGAAAAGTGTATCATAAAGCTCAAGATAATAATGGACTTCTGAGTGCAACAATCTAATCTTGTAAGGGCCAGTAATAAATGCCATTTTGAAATGCATTGCAATATCATTGCTTTTAATTAATGGAATCATATCAACATATTTCATTATAATATGAAATGTGTCTATTTATCAAAGACTGCAATGGTGGGAAACTAATCATGAGTTACTAATTGATAATGCCAAAAGAATATGACAACTACAAATAACCAATTTCCAAGAATCGATAATAGCTTTAGTTCCTTTCTTCATCCAGCCGCGTGCTCAGCATGCATCTCAATCTGAGCTCAACACAGAGTCTCAGCCCAAGTGAGTAATAAGGACAGAGGCCTACACAGCGAGCCTGTGCACCCAGTCTCCTGACACGGCCAGTTCTCCAGTCTTCTAGAGCATCCAGGCTGTGAGCACTTGAGACGGCTAGCTCACACTGAATACTCAATGCACCAACTGCCAGAGGACTTTCTTCAGAAACGTCCATTCCTTTGGCTGACAGCGCTCTGAAAGAGCCAGTATCTCCAAACTCCCCAATTAAAGCCAACTGTTCCAGCTAGAATGTTAATAACCTAAATAGAAATAATCATTTTGGCTGGGGATCGCTCTAATTTGTATAGATATTTTGACGTAACATATCACAGAATAATAGAGTTAATGAAACGATGGGCTTTGGTGAGATGCATCACTATTCCGTTTAATTTGTTGTGCCTAGAATACAACAAAGAACATGGGAAGAAAGATATTTTCCTTGTGGAAAACGTCGATAGGAGCATGCACGCCACAGCAAAGTTACTAGAGACAGTGTCGTAGTTTTCTCATTTTTAAAATTTAGTGTTACATGAGCTAGTGTGTCTGTATATAAACAACAGACTGCCAAAGCATGCTTATGTGAAGCGCCCGTTACTAGCAAACATAAAAGCTTCTGTGGATTTCAGCTCCATCGAAATATGCTAACGCTTGACCCTACAAAAACCATTACAAATTTCATTTAATTGAATATAATTATCATTCATGATAGAGCTAAACAAACGAAGGTTTCTGGAGAGAAAGAGAGAGAGAGAGAGCAATGGCAAAGAAAAAAAAGAAATAACTATTCTTATTCTAAAACAGAAAACTCACTAAGCACAGTTTTTTAATTGTGGTCAGTATCAAAGAAATGAGAAAAAATAAACCATATGAATACTATTTAATTTATATATAGATAAAGAACAAATGCATTAAATATTTTGTAATATAATATTGAATTTACATATATAACATTTAATATTTAAAATGATATATTTATCATTATATTTATATTTATATTAACTGTAATATATGACTTAGTGTTGTCAAATGCTTTAATCAGACAAACAAAGTTTTTGTTTATATAATATGTATTGTGTATATTTATATGTATTTACAGAATTCAATTATTCAACTTTATATAAAATTACATTTACTACATAAACATGCAGTGCATTAATATATAAAATGTATTTATATATGCATAATAAATATTCAGCAGTACACGCTATATATAACATAAAACTTTTATTTTGGATGTGATTAAATTAGCGATTGATAATTTGAGAGCTTCTAATATAAATATAAAACAGGTGTGACTATTATCAGTATATATTATACATGTTTTATGCATTTCATGAGTAATCCTCTCTTTTGAAAAAACATAATTATTTTTTAAATATTTATGCTAATAAAATGAAAGTGGGGAGAAAGTTAGGTATGTGCTCTATTTACTTTGCAGATGAACGTTATACTGAATGACTGAAAATTAAAATAAAATAACAAGAATGAAATGCCTATAGACACCTGAAATGGTTTCAAACGGGCACAAAAGTGTAGTGGTTCTCAAACTAACTAAAAAAATAATATTTCAATTATATATGAGCAACTGGAGAATTGTCACACAGAAACATGAGTAATCAAAAAGTAATGAACTCTGCCTTACATGAACTGCAACTTTGTAAATGCCAGGTTCTGTTCTTACTGAAAATGATTCCAGCATGATGTAATTGATCGAAGCCAAAGCTGAAGATATGATTTATAAGAGCTTGCTGTCAAACAGGAATCTGGGTGAATAAATGGACCTGTTCTTATCAAGACAGTTGGAAAAGATACAGACTGACACCATGGTGTGAAGCACAAGTGCGATGTTATCTGGGTTTTGAGGGTGGGGCAGAGATCTTGTCTAGGAAAGCCTTAGAAGAGTCATTGAATGACAGACCAAGACAGGGAAGATGCACTGCAGTTCTGCATGTCTAACTCCCAACAGCGTTGTGAGCAGTCAACACTGTACCTTCATCACTGTCACTCAAATACCATTATCCGTGATCGTAGTGCCATTCAGTAATAATAATCTATCTAACACCTTAAGATCAGAGTTCCCAATAATATATGATTATTGCACAAACAAGACTGAACCACTTGCGTGAGTTCTGCAAACTAATGGTGAATTGGTCCCCAGCTCAGAATCGCAATGTGCTTGGTTTCTTTTCCGGGCTGATGATCTTGAGAGCTTACGCCATAAAATACAGGTTTTGAAATATGCATTACTGACTGAATTTTTGTTAACAGCATATTCAAAACGTCTCCACAACTGGTCAGTGTGGCTCAGTCCAACACACAACACAGCTGTATGGCTTTGTTATCAAAAAAATGAGGGAGAAGCAAAACGCAAACTGAGGCTTCATATATACAGATATAGCTGCTGCATCGAGGCAATTTTATTTGGCAAGATATTGCAAATGCCAGGGGAGGCTACTTTCAGTCGCTGTTGTATAACAGCCAGTGTCACATCCAGCAGGTGTAACGTATGTGTTTTATATGAGTGATTCAACATGATCTACCCAACCGATTCGTTCGACGCATTGTTTCAGTCCGAAATGATCAAACAGACAAGTACATTTGTTTGCAACAAGTTACGCAATGTTAGCTTTTCAACCGCCGTGCAATGGTGCTGTCGCAAATATGAATGATATTTGGGATAAGAAAGCAGCACTCCTTTTGTGAAATATTTGCATATCTATTTGAGTGGGACTAGTTTGTATACACTGCAATGTGGCGTTCTCAAAGGATAGATTAGATAATGTGGTCTGGTAAGATCTGTGCAGACTGAAGACACTGCTCTAAATACGGTTTTATCTTTTAACTGCGTTAAAATTTTAACACTGATCTCTAACAGCCATGCCGCATCCTTAGAGTTGTTTGCATTGGATGATCTTTTTAGTGAATGATACATTTTCTGACTGTCACAGACATTGGCTTTAATAAACTAGCTTCATCTTGGTATTTTCAGTAGACAGTTGTACAAGTCAATGTATTTTTCCATAATTTGTTTCATGTGGAGAACTGTGAACAAACTCTAGTTGTGTGAAATGTCCAGGTCACCAAGGTTGGTTCTTCGGGCAGCTTTGTCCTGAGAGGGGAATACAGAGGACATAAAGCCAATTTTAAAACTGCTGACTTGTGCCTGCTTGTTATTACATGACAGATCTCAAAGCAGTAAAACGACGTGGACAGATACGTGTTTGGGGACGGCAACGTTGTGCCCCTTTACCTGTGTGCACTCACTTTATTCATGTTTGTTTTACTGCTCTCCTTGTGTGAACAATAATCATAAATCCAGATATATAGTCCGCTTACACCTGGTGTATTTGGCTTTGTTTTTTATAATGATACAACTCATGGGTAGCTGATATATCAATGTGTCCTAAAAACACCAAAACTTCTAATATTGATAAATGATGTAACTCTCTCATGCTATTTGCATCAATTTAAGAATGAAGACCATTTTGTTTGGCAGTTATTTGTGTTCTGTTTTTTTTTCACCATAAGGCCCCACAGTCCAATTGTATTCATCAACTGCCCATGTATGTGTTTGTGTATATTTATAATGTATATACAAGGAATACAAACACATGTGTATATATTTCAGAAAATTAAAATTAAATTTAATTTAATTATTAAAAATTAATTTAATTTATATTTAAAAAAAAAAAAAAATATATATATATATATATATATATATATATATATATATATATATATATATATATATATATATATATATATATGTTATATATATGTAATACACAATAATCCAAATAATATACACATATAAATGTATATGCATGTAAATATTTCCAAAACAGAATAATTTTGTATGTATATATAAAAGAGATATACATACATATACATATATATATATATATATATATATATATATATATATATATAAAACAATCTGTAGTTATGTTTTTGCACATAAGTGATACACCTTTAAATACACAGTCAAATACAATAATACTAATACATAATGCAGAAACTTGTGGAAAAATGGTTTTCACTATAATACTTGCAATAGTCAGCAGATGAACGCACAAACCTTTGTACAGATGTAGAAGTCAGCCATTATTATATATTACTCCTTGCGTTATTTTCAAACGGCAGCATTTAAGTTCAATTAGCTGTAATGCTCACCACATACAGAAAGACATACATCTGCAGAGAAACGATGAAGCCATGCAACTGGTTTAATCTACACACATTCACCTTTAAAGATCAGATTAACATTTTATTTTTTTATATATGTGTTAAGAAATATACACAACCATCTTCTATGTTTTTGATTTTAAATGCTCCTCTGAAGAGATCTCTCATGCTTAATAAAACCTTATATATTATATTAATACAGGTTATCATATATATATTACAAAAGCAGTAATACAATAAAGTTTTCAAAATAACTTTGTTTTTTCTAGTTGAATATTTAAAAATGTAATTTGTATCCAAAACTATGTGTGCAAAACTGAATATTCAGCAAGTCACTAGTCTGTCAGTGTCACATGATCCTTCAGAAATCAGTGTAATAAGCTGATTTGGTGCTTGTGAGACATTTATTATCATTGTTACAGTTGCTGTAAGCCCCAATAAATATTTTTGTAGAAACTATGACACTTTTTGTTTAGGATTCTCTGATGAAACAGAAAGTCTAGGTAAAAGAACCAGCATTTATTCAAAATGATTTTTTTAGCAACAGAATCTTGACGCTCGATTTATCACTTTTGATCCTTCATGGGAAAAAAGCATGTACAAATATGTTTCCAAAAATGCTAAAAATAATAAGCAAAATCACTGGCATTACAGCGCGATCTGTATTTTCAAAAGTGCCCAGGAAATGTTGATTGTGGTCGAAAAGAATAAGCGAAGTGCATTACAGAATGATTCTCCTGCTGCAAAAGCAGCTCTGTAAAATTCGCAAAGCACACACTGAGCCAGCAGAAAACAAAACAAGAAAAAGAAAGGATGACAAATGTTATTTTCGCCCATAGTTCTGGGCAAGGCTCGACTTGGATAGACTAAAAGCAGTCAGGATGACATGTGGGTGTATCGTGTTTCTGTGCACAGAGGCAAGGAATCATCAATAGTTGTTGTGATATGTGCGTGTTGAGTGAAGCGTGCATTGTCGGAATGGCAGACATCTTTTCTCTTTCTCTTTTTCTTTGTTTACTGTTTTTTCTTAGATCGATACGCCAGAAGGTTTGGTGCCCCCATCACTTCAGCTACAAAGCTTTGACAACAAAACTAATCGCCGCGTCATTGAGGCGCAATTGACCTTTGACCCCAGCTGTCAGTTGGTCCTGGAGATGCAGTTTGGAGAATCTTGAGTTCAGTAACACCTTTAACCAATTGGAGTATGTACCAAACACACACACACACACACACACACATTACTAATAATACACACACACACCTGTGTGACAGTCTTCAATAAGCACATCCAGATACATGCCATGGGACATGAGGTACAGATTTAGTTATCTGAATGAAGAAATACTCATTGACTAAATAAAGTTAGGATAAAAGATTTTGATCAAATATTTGACTAAAATGTTTATATATATATATATATATATATATATATATATATATATATATACTATATATATATATGAACATTTTAAGAATAATATATATATATTATAAATTATATATATTGTATTATATATATATAAATATATATAATACATATAATATTAATATAAACATAATATTTTTCTAATATATATAGAGAGTATATATATATATATATATATATATATATATATATATATATATGAATATGTTTGTATTTGTGTATACATAATAGCACATACATATATTCACATCATAATAATTTATATTAGTGACAGCACTAATATATATAATATATAAATAAATAAATTTATAAATAGAATAGCACAATTCTAACAATAAAAAAATATATAATATCAAAAACATTTTAAACTGTCATATCATGTAATGTACTTGATTCCCATTATAATAAAGTTTGAATTTTTGATTACTACAGTATTTATTTATTTCCAAATTAAATTTCTTTTGTAATTTATGAATCTTAGCTACACATAATCCCAATAAAATGTTATACCCAATACCTATTTAAAGATTATGTATATGGTTTTTTTTTTTTATATGTTACAAAACCATCTGTATTTGGAACCTATGGCAGAGTGTAAACAATGAGCAGAAATTTCATATCTTTTGAATGATAACTCTAAGTATATGATTAGAAATTATATCATTTGTCTAAAAAAACAATACATGGTGCATTAAACGCTCATGATATTTTCCATGTTTATGCATGTTACAGACAAAGGTTAGTCTGGCTTCTTGTAATAATTGCCTGTTTCGGAATATATGAATGATTTCTTTGATCTGTTTCCTAGGTTCAAGTGTTTGATAAGCCCGGGGAGCATATGTAGTTCAAATTGATCTCTCTCTCTTTTTTCCCAGTGACTCAGACCCCACTTCCTCATCACACCATCTGATCTGTGTGGAAGCGTAAACACATCCGACTCATGGTGTATCGATGTAATCAAACATGTGCTGTTCATCAGAGAGAGCCCTTCATACTCCCTTCTGAAGTGCGGGATAACACACACTCGTAATGTGTGAAGCCATAACGGTAAAATGCCTGTACTACTGCTCAAAACCCAGTGAAATTGCTTGTTTGTGTTTGAATCGGCTGTGATTTGCAGGGCACTCAAGAATCTCAGCGTTAAAGCAAATAAACTCATGGACACATCAAGAAACACAGTTCATTTTCATTTACCGTAGACACTAAATACATACTCAAACCTCTCTCTCTAAACAAACAGTCTGTTACACACACACACACACACACACACAGTAAACAAATCGATGCAATGAAAATGTCCACTTCTTGGCATAAGAATACAAACATGCACTTAGCTTAGCATTTTTCCATAGATAAAAGGTGTTATGATGTTTTCTTATGATTATGCTAAATTCACATAAAGTTATTTTAATTTGATTAATAACAAAAATGTTAACAAGAGGTTAAATAAAAATAGTGTTGAATCTACTGTTGTAGTGCAATTTAACATTGTTTGAGGCAATATCACAAATTAGTGATTTTAACAATAATGTAGCCAAGCGTGACCAATATGTTCCACTTAGGCTACGTTATCTGACCAAATAATCAATGAAACAGGAACATTTTTGAAATTTACACAACCTTTGAGATGAACTCTCTTCAAATTATTTTAGTAAATTTTAAAATAGATAAGAAATAATTTTTAATGCATTTTCAGCATGACCATTACTCAGTCTTCAGCATCTTGATATTTTTACAGAAATCATTCAAATATTTTTAATTTTTCGTATACTTATTTTTTATTAGTTGTTACACTTGATGTTTTTGGAAATGATGTGTGTAGCATTCATTTAGAAACTGGATTCTTTTTTGTGACATGTCTACTATCACTTTTCATCAATTTTAATTCATCCAAACTAAATATTATTATTATATTATTATTATTATTATTATGTATTATTATTATTATTATGCTATATTAGTGCTGGACAATAATATCTAATGCATATACTGTTTATATATATATATATATATATATATATATATATATATATATATATATATATATATATATATATATATATATATATGTCTCATTTAAGAAAAAATATACTATATGATATAATATAAATTCTATGAATATAAATGTAAATACAAATCAAACATTTTCCAAATATATAGCTGTATAAGCCCACTGTATGTGTGTTACTTTCTATATAAATAATAGAATTATTTTGGATGTGATAAATTGTGATTAATCAGTGCCCAGCACTAATATAGATAATAACTACAATGATTCAATTACTAAAGTTGCCCATCAGCAGTGTTTCCACACACCTGTGCACACACCCTCTGCCTGTGTGCTGCATGGGTAATACGCAATAGAAGCCAGAAAAGGCATGATGCAGCAGGATGGTTTAGGCTCATATTGCACATACCAAGCATTAGTATGCGCACAAAATGTGAAACTGTTTAAAGTTTTGGTATCTTTCCCACTGACCTGGGATCTGTTTTTCCTAATTCTGGCATTTGTTATAAATCAGTCCTGGTTTAAGAGAAGCATTGAGTAGTTCCTGCAGAAATAAGGGCGGTCAGAAAGTGTTTGAGGAGTCATTGGTGGTGGGTTAGTGTGTGTGTGTGTGTGTGTGTGTGTGTGTATTTATTTGAGTGTCAGTGGGAGTACACAGGGTAAATAACATGTTGATATGACTGTCACCTCTGCTCCTAAGTCTAGTGGCACAAGAAATCATCCCATCTGACTCTTCACACACTCGGATGAATTTATTCAAAATAAAATTGTCAATCATTCTGTCCATCCATGTGGAAGAGAGTACGGAGGAACTGTTTGTGTGTTTTCAAAAGCATCTATGTTAGAATGAGCAAAATTAGGCAGGCCAATGAGCGATGATCTGAAGAAAGCACACAAACAGCCTGACTAATAATTTGATAAACTTAACATCTATTCTCATATTCATATTACTACAAATTGAAATTGGACAGATGTTAGCAGAAAGCGACCTGTCCGCCTGTTGAGCAGAGTTCACCCGGTCACTTAGAAATTAAGTATTTTATGATGCCTGATCAAACAAATTCTGCAAATAAAGTATAACTGAACATTTTTAATGCATTGTGCATTGTGTGCATACATTTATGTGCTGTATGGTTAGCTTGCAAAACCTAAACTAACTAAAATGACAAAAAGTTTAACATAAACTGATCATATTTTTCTAAACCTAGTACACAGGTTCACACACACACACACACCTTCACAGTATTTTATGAGCCCCGATGTATTGTTGTACTTTTTCTCAATATTTGTGTATAAATATATTTTTTAAAATCAATTATTACCATCAATCAATATTGATTATTAAAGCATAAATTGTTTTTTTATTGGCATATTACTATACTAATGATTATAAATACATTTATACACATCTTAAATATGCACATATACATCTTACACAATATTTATATTTCTTCTTAATAATATATATATGCTGATATATATATATATATATATATATATATATATTAAGATATACAGTATATATATAATGGTTTCACACAAAACATAAGGAATGTTACTTGAGCGCTACCTGAAAGATCATGGACACCGAGAAGACTGGAGTAAATTCAGGTTTGCCATCACAAAATAAATTCCCTTAAAACAGCATATTAAATATAAAAAGAGATCTTGAAAGTTGTTAAAATATTTCATAATATTACTGTTTCTGTTGTATTTCTAGCTAATAAATATTGCCTTGGTAGAGAGACTTGTTTTCAAAACATTCAAAATACTTTTTATTGATCCTAAACATTTGAATAGTAGTCAAAATTTTCAAGTCAAGACATGAACATTATCTCTGGCTCAGTTACAGTCAAAGCGTAAAAACAGATTTGGAGTTTTGGTGGTTAATCACATCATGAAGTGAATGCATCAAAATACTGCTTCATCAGCACTAAGACTGAGCTTAAGCCCAGACCAGCGATATTGATTGGTTTACCTGTTGAGGTGATCTGTAAGTTTTGTTTGGGTGGACCCTTGATTAGCGCTGAATGAGCTCTCAAAGCCTAATGATAGATTTAATGGCTGTGCATGTTTCATTGTGTGAGAGCCAGACACAGCAGTAAGCAGAAGTCCAGTAGTCAGCTCTTCCTGTGTCAAACTGTGAAGTATAACATGGACCACGCCGAGGTGGTCTGCAGTAACCTTCTCACATGGAGGTGTTGTCACTCTGATACTTCCCTACGCATGGAGCTCAAACATCAGATCAAGTCACTCTCCCCCTCCATCCTCCCCTGTCTATGTCTATGTTCTCTCATTGCTTTTGATGAATGATGGACCCTTCTCCCTCTCTTCCTTCTCCTCTTCCACCTGATTGGCATTTTCTTATTAAGAACAGCCCCAGAACAAAGTAATTCTGTGCCAGTCATGGGTCCCCAAATAGCATCAGTTTGTGTTTGCTGTTCTTTTTTATAATAACCATCCTGTAAAGGATACACAAAGACAGAAAGACTATGATATTCCATAGCCCCATGCTTACAGAAAAAAAAAAAAACAAATATATATATATATATATATATATATATATATATATATATATATATATATATATACTGTATATGCACACAGTACTTTGTTTTTCCCTAAATCTTTGAACAGCCTTTTGGTATTGATAAAGTAATATACCACATGAAGTTCAGTGGCTTTTTGGTCAGTGTTTTTCACTATATTAAAGACACCGCGTTTAGTAACTTGAATAAAAGAAGCACTTCAAACCTGTAATATTAAGGTGTACACGCTGAAAAAGTATTTTATTTAATTTTGTTTTGTTTTTATTTAAGATATATGGCTCAGTTAATGCTTCAGTTGTTTGATGTCAGTAAGATAGTAAGATTTTACTTTAATTGAGTTTCCAAAAGTTACAGTAAATAATGTTTTTTTTTAGCTCATTATTAATTAAAGAGACAGCAAATCAATATAGAAGAATGCTTTTCTAAGAATAATGCGACACTAGAGCCTGGAGTAATGGTTTGCTGGAAATGTTAAAAGGCATTAAAATATAATTTTAATATATATTGGCGGGTAGAAATCAGTTTAAATTGTAACGATATTTCGTAATATTACTGTTTTCACTGGGTATTTCCAAACACATATATCAAATATCAGTGCATTTTGACCAAATATGCTGGCGTTTGAAATTCTTTAGTAATTTATTTTATCATACTAGATTTTCTATTTGCACCGAAAAGCAGTTTGTTTTTTTCCTGGCATTTAATGCTTGGATAAAATTGTGTGTCTGTGTTCCCAGATCATACAAACTCTTCACAGGCCTCGTGTGTTTAAGTGTTAAAAGCGTGACAGGACTGGAGGAGGATCATAGATGTGCCCCCAAGAGAAAAGTCAGCTTGAGGCCATTAGCCTTGTGCTTGCACTAAGCTATCTTTCCTACTATCATCTGGGGAGGTCGTTTGTTTTTTGGCCTCTGGCGTTCTTCTGCTTCTCTTAAGTAGAAAGACAGTGTAGAGAGCCACAGGTCTCGCAAAGTTTCACTGGAAAATTGCTTTGGCAGTGAAGGGAAAGTTTAAGGCTACATGGAGGCTAGCTGGCTCTAGCGCAGCTCTGTAGTCTTTGTCAGGGATAAAGGACACTGTCCAAACAAGAGGGAATGAATTAAATTGTTTGTATGCTTTGGCAGGATTCTGCCCTCTCCGATGTCTGTTAGTTATTATGGGACCTATCTTTGCTGTTACAGTGTGTTGCAATATTTTCCTCTACATATTGTATATCTAGAGTTTAAGTAGACTTAATAGCTGTACTAAGCCGTTACTAAGCATACCTTGAATACAAAGAACAATTTAAAAATAATAGTATAAGAAAGTGGAAAGATTAAATCTTCAGATGGCTGTTATTTAACCTTTCAGTTGATAAAACTGTATTTAATTTTTTTAAATATGTAATAAATAAAACATACACAGCTAACATAAATGATAATTTACCAACATCTATAAACTCCAATAATGACATTTTTCTTATTAAAAAAAGCAGATCACTATAGTTAGAATATAGGTGTATTTTTATTTATTTATATTTATGTATATTTTGTTTTTATATTTGAGTTACATAGTGAAAATATGAATTCGATTAATTATATAATTTAGAAAACAGAGGCCATTTTTATGGTTGTGTGGCTTCAAGGCCCAGAATAATAAAAAAAGTAGAATAATAAAAATGCAAACATAAAAAACCCCAAATAAATCTCCAAATACTTTTACTGACACCAAGAGTCAAATAAATATAATCATGATAAATAAATAAATTTATTCCAGTCCAATATGAGGTGCAGACTGCCAAACTAATTCATGCCAGGATATAACCCTCTTTACACAGCCAGCCAGCATCTGAAAACTGAGAGTTTCCACTTGTCAGAAACACAACGGTGAGATGCTAATGTGTTTTATTAAAGATGTTGATAAATCATTTAACTATAAGCACTGCTTATTTTGGTGACTTAAAAGGTCTTGATATACAGTACTTTCCTCAGAGTGAGTGGTTTTATTCTATTCTTGGGGAAAAAAAGTAGCTTTTCTCTCACTAACAAATTAAACGCTTAAACAATTTGTAAAATTTTCGAGAAAGTTTGCTTTGGCATGCAATTTCAAACTCCTCAAATGAACTCCAAACTAACTTAGTCACGTGCATGTGAAAATTTGTTGAATCATTATTTTTGTTTTCTTTACACACAAAAAGCGAACTTTAGAAATATTCTTTGGTTAAACCACTGATATCACATGAACTATTTTAATGATGTCCTTGCTATCTTTCTGGGCCTTGAATGTGTCAGTTGTGTTGTTGTTCTATGCAGGTAGCTCTCGGATTTTCATCAAAAAAATATCTTAATTTGTGCTCTGAACATGAACAAAGGTCTTATGTGTTTGAATAATTACAGAATTAGTTTTGTAGTTATTATTAGTTGAAGTAGTTTTGACAAATGTAGTTCCCCAAGTAATATGTTACTTCTATAATAGCCTACAAAGACGCATAGTTTGAAAACTTTGTTTCTTATTCTGCACTAAAATGTTGGGATGCTTCAGCAGAATACAGTTCTTCATGAGTCGGGCCCTGATTGCTTTCTTATTTTCTCTCAGCCTCTGTCCAGCTGATATCACAAGCAATTGAAGGCCTGTAAAAACCAGCCTGCCTAACGGCTCGTTCCCTCCCTCTCTTCTCTGCGTCCTGCCAAGATCCACCCTGCCTGCAGGCCCGTCTGCTGTACCCAAGGGGTTTCAAATTCCCTGCGAGCTGGGGATGAAACACTCATTTTCCAACAATTAAACTGACCTGTCTCTACAATAGCTCAAAGCTCCCGAAGTCACTTTCCGCAAGGTGGTGACAAATTGCCTTTTAAAACGAAGCCTGGGCCGCTATGGATTCCACATAGACTTTGTTTATCAATGCGCACATACTAATAGAGGTCTGGATGGAGCGGGATTAGTCGAATGCCACTAAGAGCAGCTTGTTGCTTGTTTTTGATTTTTTTTTGTATCAGATGCATTTTGATATGGCGCTATCCTTTCTAGAGCTTGTGGTTAAAAAACGATGACATGAAATATCCATTGTTAAAGTTAAAGATAATGTGTGCTAAGCATTACAGATGGTGGACTTTTCCCCATATGTGCCTTCGTACAAGGACTCTTAAGCCTCACTGGACTCTCGGACCATCTGTCACCCAACACGGTACTTTTGGTTTATCGCTACGTTTTTTTGGGGTGCTGAAATCAGATCCAGGATTAGCTTTATCTCTAGCTAGAGCTGTTATTTGCTGACAATGTTTAAAAAGGCATTTTTGGAGTAAAGCAGGTTCAAGTTGGATTGTAATGGAAATTTGTTTTAAAGTTGGGTAGTTTTATGTAATCTCCTGGATAGCTGTGTGATGATGTTGTTTAAGATGAGTCCCACTGGAGCAGCCATGTGTTGCGCCAGCGTCTCGTGATGGTACAGTAGGATTGTAATATCAGTAAACCTGCAGTTCCTGCGACTAATCTATTGGTTAGTGTTATATAACCAACACTCTGACACTTAGAGTGGTTGGGTTTCCAAAAGCATACAGGCTGTCATTTACAAACTCTTGATCCAGTTTGAAGCAATCCAAGCGTTGATTCCAATTATTAATT